>NC_056733.1:271905381-271982881 GCF_019279795.1 Protopterus annectens
TTAATTAGCAGTTACATTTGTGTATATATATTGTTTAGTTTTTATATGTATTATACTCCTTGAAGGCTTTTGGCCGAGACGTCAGAGAGAGAAGTTATTCTTAGCTTTTATTAAATTGTTCGGTGGAACTTGTGGTTGTTGCTTTTTTTTTTTATACTAAGACAGTAGTCTGGAAAGGTTGACATATGTTACTGTCCAGGCTGAGGCCTCCAAGTAGTACATTAGTAATGACAGACTGGGCCACAGCATACCAGAAAATCACCAGTATGTAATGCAGATCTATAGGTCAACAGCCTATATCTATGCTCTGTACATAATCCCTAGGGGGGACAGAGACCAGTTGACATAGTGGGATGTATCTGTTACATAACAAGGCATACCTGACACCATCACAATCACACTGACAAACAGAACATCCTGTATGGCAGGAGGCAGTAGGCCTGCATTCAACCAATGTGGATTGTATGGTAAAGTACATCCAGATACCTTAAGACTGCCTATCCCAGATACCCACACATGTTGTAACAGCCTTGGTTAGTCATGGTGCACCCCGCCTACACTCACTAATACAGGGCCATATACCACTGCAACATACACTGGCCTCTGGAGTGCATTAGGGCACACATGTATTGTTTAGGTGAAACTCACACATACATGGCCCCAACCCCCCAGTATGTGTGGGGGACACAACAGCAGTAGAGTGATGGCAGGAATGACAGCATGACATACACATAGCCCACTACATAACAACCCCTGACAGCATGTCATATGTGCAAATCCTGGTATGTAGGTGGAGGACAGAGGCTGGAACACAGGCACATATGTGTAATACTGTTGTCATACAGTAAGCAAGATATGTATATGTGTACATAGCTATATGGATATATGTATACTTATTTATACATATATGTCCACCATATGTCCTGCACATGGAGTGGAGCCCTACCTCAGCCCCAATAGTCCCAACCTCTCAGTGCAAAGGAATGTAGTGCAGGTATATTTGTAGACTATTGCTACTGTAACAGGGATTGTCTTCACAGAAATGGTGTGTGTGGGAGGCCACATCTGCTAACATGTGTGCCATTGGCTACTTACAGACATCGTAAGGTCATCATAGTACAGTACCCCTGCTAGCACAGTAACACCCCTGTGGACTACAGCTGTGATATGGCCAATATATGTGGACAGTCTGACACACTCGGGACAGTCCAGGGGTTTACACAGAACCCCTTCATGCAAGACATGTGGACCAGGCCTGTCAATGTGGATGTTACCAGCCATGTAGATGGGTATAACATGTACATACTGGTATACATTTGCCCCCATAGGTTACGCATTCATACACCCTGTCTGTCCTGACACAAAATAACTGCTGGTACAGAGGTGCCATGGCCACATACTATCCACTAGTCACTTACATACATCTGAACAGCATCCCACTGCTTTGTCTGACATACATGACTGTTATGGTGGCCAGGCAGCAGTACATCTGGCAAGTACCTGGACATAACATCTCACTTGATATGTACAGTAAGCTGCTAGGCATGTAACAAAGCACAGTGCAGGCTACAGGCGGACTGACTCAACATTGGGCTACATCTCCATTGTGGGAATACATATGTACATGCATAGATAGCAGGCTCTACAGGCATGTTGCATCACAGAGTAACAGACACCTGTGTGAAAGTGCATAATCACAACCAATGTGAACACAGCCACAGCCACATATGGTAAGCTAGCGTACTATTACAGTATATGGACTATCTGATGTACACCATCCTCATATGAACCACTCACACAACAACCCTACATATACTGGGCCACTACACAGTGTGGTCCAATGGCTGTCTGTGGTTTGGGACATGTGTGTGTTCACCCCTACAGACATGTAAGCTGATACGGTGACATACAGTGGAGCAGCATGTAACATCAGATAGAACAGGACCAAGAACAATGACATCTACCACAGTCTCTACACAGGCCAAGGTACATATGCACTATACACACACTGTCAACAACTACCAGACTTACACATACCTCAGCACTGTACACACAACCACAGAATGCCCAAGCTATGTCCTCAGATATAACCCCTACTTTACATAACATATGTAGCAGTCTGATATCTCACTGGCTTATCAGATATGCTATCACTGAATATGGTGTACAGAACATATGCACCCCCTACTGCATGACATATGTACAAAGGCTGACAGGGTTGTGGCTGGAGGCACAAACATAGGCCCAATATTGACATGTCACTGTGATGACCTTATACATTTCCTGTTGTAACAGGGTTTGATGCAACATATGTCCTGTGAGGGATATGACATCAGTAACTCTCCCGGCTGTCACCATCTACTGACTGCAATCCTCACATCCTCACGCTACCTTCTGCAGTTGAGAGATAGGTGCTTTGTGGGTAACACAAGGAACACAAGGCACCACACACTGCCCAGTCTGCAGATGACCCTACAGATGGGGATTCCTCATAAACATAGTACCGACATGACAAGTATTAAAACATGTAGAACAGCCATATCCACACACACCCTGTTAAACCAATAGTAGACCAATTGCAGTATAGCAGCACTTATAGTCTGTAGTCAGGACAGGCACATCCCCCTCCTGTGTGTTGGCCTGTTTCCACAGTGTATGTTGTCAGAGGTAAGTACCTAATCCATCTGTGATGCTGTTTGCCAAACAGATCTAGTTCCTGTTCACAGTGAATGAAAAGGCCCAACACCAACAAGATGTTCCTAGATATTGGAGTGTGTTTCTATGCAATTGGCTATGGGAATGTTACCACAGCTGTTCCACATGCAATCAGCTAGAGGAGGGCTGTAATCTGTGTAGAGGCTATCAGCTGATCATGAGCATCACTGACAATGCACATGCCGCTGCCTAACCAAAGCAGGTGTAAGTATACACATCTACCAGAGAGGGAGTGAGAGAGGCAAAGATAAGTCAGGGTGGGTTGGGAGAGTAAAAGGTGCACATGTTTGTATCACACACCTATCAGTCCTGTGTTTTGAACCCATGGCTGACTATGTACTGATATCACATCTGTTATCCCTGCACGGTGGATATTGTGATTTATGCTAGGGGTACCATACAAGAAATTTTACAAACACACTCAACATTGGATCCATTTGTTACACACTCACAACCATCTCCACAGAGGACATGAATGACCACCATCAGCACATTAAGACACACACACACACACACACACACACACACACACACACACACACACACACACACACACACACACACACACACACACACACACACACACACACACACACACACACACACACACACACACACACACACACACACATACACACCTGTCACATCTAGGATTAGCACCCCTACCTAACTAGTTCTTACACTACAGCACTATGCCATTACAGAATGCGCCACGGAGATTACTGGAGTACTCTTTCCCCAAAGCTTTATTTCACAGTGAGTGACATCAGCAGGACTGCCAAAGTAGAGTGAATGAATTGTAGTGAGTGTGACTAGCCAAACATGCATTGCTCTCTACCCAAGCATAGGAACAGACACAAAAACATCCACAACTCCCATGTGTGAGACTAGAACCCCTATTAGAGTTCCATATCACACTACAGCATTACACTGTTATAGCATACACCACAGAGATTGCTGGAGTACTCTTTCCCCAAAGGTGTACTTCCCAGGGCAGACATGTGTGGCTGTGGGGGGGATACCTATTCATGCATGGCATATGTTGTTTGTCCCTGTCAACCCCGTTAATGGAGCATGTGGACATATATGTTTCTGCAATGTTTCCACTTTATCTACAGATGTATGTACGTATACACCTATATATATATATATATATATATATATATATATATATATATATATATATATATATAGTTGCTTACATATATGTGTGATATATCAATATGTTGTATCTGTTTAGACATTAATATATTTTCACTCA
The DNA here is from genome assembly GCF_019279795.1 of Protopterus annectens. Classification (NCBI taxonomy): domain Eukaryota; kingdom Metazoa; phylum Chordata; order Ceratodontiformes; family Protopteridae; genus Protopterus; species Protopterus annectens. Next base: position 271,909,358 of record NC_056733.1, read on the forward strand.
CACATATATCTACATGTTGGAATACATTCTCTGTACTGTTGTATGACTGGGCTGGAAGATATGTTTGTGAATACAGCAAGGTTATGTATATCTGAGATGGCTTAGAAGTAAATTACTTGGGCTATGATGTGCATCTCACAGAGGTTATTTATTTTGTTGCTAGGCAGAACAAGGGCCGATGGATACAGAGTGATTAAGGCACTTTAAAGCAGTTGTGCGTGGGTTTGCACGGAGGTAAGCACTGCTAAAGTCTGGTTGCAGTTTTGTATACTCAGTTAGCTGCTAAATTGCTTAACCTCTGTAGGCATTGCTTAGCTCAGTGCAAACCCATGCAAACCTGCTTACAACTGCTTTAAAGTGCCTTAATCACTGTGTATCCAATGGGCTGTGTTCTGCCCAGCAACAACATAAACAGCTCTTGCAAGTCTCAAACCAAGGACCCTACACACCATAGACAAAATTATTTACTACTAAGCCATGACAAACACAAAGCAATTTGATGTTTGCAGAAACATATCATCCACTCCAGTCATGCAACAGCACAGAAAATGTATACCAACATCTAGATGTATGTGTGTGTGTGTACCTATAGTACTATCTAAACAGATACAACATATCTAGATATGTATATATATATATATATATATATATATATATATATATATATATATATATCTATATCTATCTATATATATATATATATATATATATATATATATATATATATATAAATTTCTAAAACTTTATGCATATATATATCAATATATATGCACATATATACATGCATATGCCTAAATTGACACATATATGTGTCTATACCTATATGTCTACATATACACAGCACGTTATATATGTGTATGCAGATATATATATCTATGTAGGCTTATACGGACATAGTTATATATACATTAGCAGATTTATAAATCTATATGGGTATATATGGCCATACATTTGTAGATAGCAATGGCAGATTAACAAATACACATATGTCCACATACACAGTTAATGGGGTTGAGAGGCCCCACACACTATATATCTTGTACGAATAGGCATATCCCACAACCAAACAAGTGGCTGGCCTTGATGTCACATGTATGGGTATGGCTTTGCACCCCAGCCTCTCAGCTAAATTACATCTGTTATCCCTGTATGGTTGACATTGTGATATATAGTAGGGCCACCATAAAAGAAATAAGCAAACCCCCCTCCACATTTCCCACATGTGTTGCACACTCATACCCACCACTACACAGGATACAAGTTACAAACACACTCACCTGTTATGTCTGGGAGTTGAACCCCTATCTAACTAGTTAATTACACTACACAGTTACAGTATGCACCACGGACATTACTAAAGTACATCTTCCCCAAAGGTGTATTTCACATTGAATGACATCAGCAGGATTGTCAAAGAAGGCCATTTCAACTGTACTGTGAGTGACTAGCCTAAAATGCATTGCTCCCTACACAGACAGTGAGACACACACAAAACATTCACAACTGACGTGTGGGTATTGAACCTCTGATCAAGGTCTATATCACACTACAGCATGGAGCTGTTATATGACACACCACAGGGATCACTAGAGAAATCCTTCCCCAAAGGTGTATTTCAGCCAATTCGAAATGTACTGTGAGTGTGTAGCCTGTAATGCATTCCTCCATACACAGACATTGGAACACACACAAAACATCCAGAACTGCCATGGGTGGAGAGGGAACCCAACCACAGTTCTAGATCACACTACAGCTGTACACAGTTACAGGATGCACTACAGAGATTACTGAGCTACAACCTTCCCAGAGGTATATTTCTAGGTGGGTGACATCAGCAGCCTTGCCAAAGTTGAGTATATGAATTCTAAGGTGTGAGTACCCTAAAAAGAATGTTCTCTACTCAGTCTAAGACAGGCAGAGACACATGCAGATTCACACACACACACACACAAACACACACACACACACACACACACACACACACACACACACACACACACACACACACACACACACACACACACACACAGTTGCCAAGTCTGGGGTTGAAACATCCACCTAACCACTTTATCACACTACAGCAATATGCAGTTACAGGACGTGCTATGGAGATTACTGGGTTATCACATTCCCAGAGGTGAATTTCTAGGTGAGTAACAGCAGCAGCCTTGCCAAAGGTGAGTCTATGAGTTGTATGGAGTGTGAGTAGCCTAAAACGCATTGCTCACTACTCAGTCAGACACACAAACACAGTTGCCAAGTCTGAGGTTAGAAAACCTACCTAACTACTTTATCACACGACAGCTGTACGCAGTTACAGGACACACTACAGGGATTACTAGGCTATTATTTTCCCAGAATTGTATTTCCAGGTGAGTGACATCAGCAGCCTTGCCAGAGTTGAGTATATGAATTGTACGGAGTGTGCGTGGCCTAAAAAGCATTGCTCTCTACTCAGTCAGACACACACACAGTTGCCAAATTGGGGGTTAGAACAACTACCTAACTACTTTATCACACAACAGGTGTACACAGTTACAGGACACACTACAAGGATTACTAGGCTATTAATTTCCCCAGAGGTGTATTTCTAGGTGAGTGACATCAGCAGCCTTGCCAAAGTTGAGTATATGAATTGTATGGAGTGTGAGTGGCCTAAAAAGCATTGCTCTCTATTCAGTCAGACACACACACACACACACACACACACACACACACACACACACACACACACACACACACACACACACACACACACACACAGATTCACACACCAACACACACAGTTGCCATGTCTGGGGTTAGAACACCTACCTAACTATTTTATCACACTACAGCAGTACGCAGTTACAGGATGCCCTATGGAAATTACTGGACTATAATATTCCCAGAGGTGTATTGCTAGGTGAGTGACATCAGCAGCCTTGCCAAAGGTGAGTATATGAATTGTAAGGAGTGTGAGGAGCCTAAAAAGCATTTCTCTCTACACAGAGACATGCACACAAACACACACTCACACAGTTGCCAAGTCTGGGGTTAGAACTACTACCTAACTAGTTTATCACTACAGCAGTACACAGTTATGGGACACGCCATGGGGATTACTGAGCTACAGCTCTCCCAGAGGTGTATTTCACATTGGATGACCTCAGCAGGCTTGTCATGATACTGCTATGGGGAGGGTGTTGTTTGCATGGGCCATAACCCATTCATGTAGGGGTTGTCATGCCACATGCAGGCACACACAGGGTCATATCCCACAGGTACGTGTATACAGCTACTAGGTGACTACTTCCTTGTACATTCATGTTGCACAGCTGGTACATGCACCATATTGTCTGTCATGCTGACAGATACTGGTGGCTAGTATCTGCAGTGAGTGACACCTGCACCTCATGTGTTTGGGGCCCTTTGGCTGTGTGCTGGGTGGGACAGGCCCAGATGGCTCCTTGTCACAGTCACCCTCTTCCACACATCTATGTCCATCTATTTTTGGCTTATTATAGTGTGTTGTCCTTACATATATGTCTGTATTCCCATCCACTATGTGTGCAAGGCAGGAGTGGTACATACTGACATGTGTCTGCAATAAGAACTGCAACTGCCAGATATGTCTGGTCCACTGGTGTTTGCAAACATGGCCTTCATGTGTTTGTGTGTGAGCATGCCCAGTATGACCTTTCAGTATGTTGTTGACTGACATTGCCTTCATTCGTCTAAGTGTGTGAGCATGCCCAGTATGGCCATCTATATTGCATGTATGGATCAAGTCCAGGTAGTTTGTACTGCGGAGCTGACCTTTGTGTTGTACACTGGCATTGACTGTTGCTACATTTCTGCATAGCGGGGGGGGGGGTACCTGACTGTTTCTACATTTCTACACAGGGGTGGGGGGGCATACCTGACTGTTACTATAAGTGTAGGTAGGATGGTGGTGCAGACCTGACAAATTTACTCATTTGCTAGGACTGTACTGGTATGTGGGGTACACCATTTCAGTCTGTGGACTTACCTATCATGCCGGCTAGAGGCATACCAGTGTAGTACAGATATTAGCTTTCACTATTTACATATTAGTTTCTGACTTCCTAAACTTCACAACTTACATCCAACTGCCTGGCCTGCTGTAGTCTGTCTGTGTAGGTCTGGGGGAGGGGTTACGCATAGGGCTCATTCACAGGCCATAGTACAGCATTTGTTTGTGTTTGTCTACACCTATCCTGCTGGCTGTGGCTGTTGTTGGGTATGTTCCCCCCCAACTGGCATGTGTGAGTCACTTACCTTGTGGGTGTCACAGTAATGAGGGTGGTGCTGCAGGGCTGCCTATGTCGGATGCATATAGTACACTCCCTATACATGGTTGAGCACAGGTAGTTTAACAATTTTCTTATCCAGTTAACCGAGTTTGTGTTACAAAAAAACATTTTTTATTTTGAAGGGATCCCCTATTGGCAGATTAAAGGCACAGCCATGGGGGTGTCTTTTGCTCCAGTCTATGCTGATTCCTTTATGGGATATTTTGAATTACATTTCATATATGATACTCAGCGGAACATCTATTTGGAACACATGGACATATGGCGGAGGTATTTGGATGACTGTTGGCTGGTGTGGCAGGGCAATAAGGATGTTCTTACCAAGTTTGTGGAATATCTCAATCAAAATCCATTTGATATAGAATTCACGATCAACATTGGATACAAAGAAATTGTGTTTTTGGACGTTCTAATCAAAAGATTAGCGGATCATACTTTATCGACAACCATCCACAGAAAGTTTCCGCAGTGCAACACAATTTTGCATGCAACAAGTTCTCACCCCCGCCACATTATTACCAACATTCCCAAATCACAATATATGCACCTTAAAAGGATTTGTTCATCATCTACAGAATATTCCATAAGAACAGCTGAACTAACGACTAGATTTGTAGATAGAGGATATAACATAAATAGGTTAAACAAAACAGTTGCACAAATTGACACAAAAAGTCGAGAGAATTTGCTCAAATACAATAGATCTGATGGAGGGTCTCAGCCAGCAAAACAACCGATCAGGCTTGTTACTACGTATGGCAATAACACCAATTGGTTTAGACAAATTGTTAATAAATATTGGAATACATTACAATCCAATTCATTTCTTCGGGATATTCTTCCTGACACCTGCTCCTTTTCCTATCGCAGAGGACGGACAATTCAGTCCAATTTTGCACATTACAAAAGGTATGTTCCGGGTATGAAACATCAAACTACATTGTTTGGGGACACACTTTTTGGTTGTTACCCATGTGGACACTGCAGTTTATGTCAACACATTTGGAAAACTAAAGAATTTACTAGTAAAAATACATCCAAATTTTTCAACATAAGAACTTTTGGCAACTGCAGCTCAGATTGGGTGGTATATTTGGCTCAATGCTCTTGTTCAGCTTTTTATGTAGGGCAGACTTCCAGGCCAATCAGGATTAGAATCAGCGAACACCTTAGCTCGATTAGAAATAGGCGTATAACCAATGCCCTATATAAACACACTAAACAACACACAGCAGCTTCATTTCAGTTTATAATTATTGATAGAATACAATTACACAGAAACTTCAAGATGGGGTGGCATACCAAACTTAACAACATGGAAGAAAGATGGATCACTACACTTGGGGCTCTCTTTAAACCTGGACTTAATGAATATCATGTACACAAAGGATAAGCTCTAGGTATTTAAAAGCAATACCAAGTAATATATTTAGGCAGTATATTATTATAACTCCTGACACATCAGACATCAGGCTCATTTTTCATAACAATTTAAAGAGCATTTTTCAGAACCACACATTTGTCATCCACAGAAACACGAATTTTGGTCTACAAGTCAATTAAAACATCTAAACTCCTTAATATATGATTAATAATAATAATATCATGCGTTTGGAAAATAATGTAAAATAAGCATATTATTATGGACACACCTTTTATTTATAATTATTACTAGGCAGTGTGTTTGGAAACTGTTATATTTGTAATATTTTGAGTTGGTACAATTAGATTTCACCACAGTATAATCTGAATATCCAGTTATATAAAATATTATTTTCATCATATTTTGAATATTATCAGTTGTACAAATATATAAAAAGTGGGGAATCTACATTTTTTAGGAAGTCATCATATCTATTCAATGTTAATAATTTAGTCGTCAGTATTATGGACTAATAAATGAATATGGGTAATACCACTTTAATAAATGGGTATAAAATATTCAGCAGGATGCATTATGGTTTGAAACTGTTTTTGATTAGTAAGTCACATTGAAAAAGGCTTTCTTAGCCGAAACCGGTTTGTGCACTAATATTAGGTTGTTTTTACAATCCTAATAAACATACTTTCATCTGTTGCTATCGAGTGCTGGTCTCTCTTTTTTGCATGATTTTTCGTGGTTTGGACCGAGCACCAACAGTCCTACGTGCGTGCCTTGTTGGGTTGAGCACAGGTAGTGTCATGTTTGGCATCCCTTTTACTGTATGTGTGAGTTGGAGAGAGGTGTCATTCCCTGGGTCCATACTGTGTCAGTGCATGTGCTATGCATTGCCTCTTTGCTAAGGTCAGGGCATACTGGGCACACCTCCTTCTGCCTACTGGGTCAGGCTCAGGTTGTTCCTCCTCTGAGTCACTCTGTGCCTGTGCAAGCCTTGGCACTGGTGGGGGGCTCTGTGGCCATGCCCTACGCTGTTCCTGCTACAGCTGTTTCCGCTGGATCATATTGTGTAACATGGCACATACAAAGACAATTTGGGTACATGTAGTTGGTGAGTACTGCAAGGCTCCACCGGATGTGTCCAGGCACCGGAACCATGACTTGAGCATCCCAAACACATGCTCTATTATGATGTGTGTTTGTGCATGTGCCTCATTATGGAGTTCTTGTTCGGGTGTGTGTGCATTTCTGATGGGTGTCATCAGCCATGGCTCCAGTGCATATCCAGCATCCTTCACTAAGTAACCATGTGGGATGTCCCCATTTGCAAATGTCTGGTACAGCTGCATCAGATGCCAGATGTGGGAATCGTGGTAGCTTCTAGGGTAGCCAGCACACACATTCATTATTATGCCCTGGGCATCACACATGACCTGGCATTTGATGGAGGGGAAGCCATTGTGGTTGATGTAGACCCTACCCCGCTCACCTTGTGGTGCTTTAATGCATATGTGCGTGCAGTCTATTGCACCCACTGCCTCAGGGTATTCTGCTATTTGGTGGAAGAGATGCATATTGCTGGCCAATGCCTCATGGGTGATGGGGAAATATACATGATCACCGACATGTGCTGACATGGCATCCAGGAACTGGTGGAGTACCCTGGATGCTGATGCCTATGAAATCCCCATCACATCCCCAGTTGGCCTTTGGAAGGTACCTGTAGCTAGTATTCTTAGGCCTACACATACCTTGGTATCCACTGGGATGGGTTCCCCCTCTGTTAGTTCTGTGTGTAAGGCGTGGCTGGCACAGCTCAAAAATTTGCTGTACGAGGTCCCTGTCCACCTTATAGCAGTCCACTATCTCCCGCTCATGTAGCCCTTGGTTGGTTACCCTGGGTCTGTACACGCTTCTCTGTCTCCTCACTGTGGGTTGCTCAGCATCATTCACATCCTCACCACCCTCAGCCTCTTGCACATGCTGGTTTATGATAGCAAATGCAGTCCCTAACATTTTTTCTTTTGCTTTCATTTTGTAAAATTTCCCCATCTGTATACAATGGTGGTGTAGAGGTTTTGGGAAAAACAAGGGGGACAGGTGTTTGCATAGCTTATAGTGGTGTGCTGTGCTGGGCTGCTGCCTGTGTAATTGGCTGTTTCTGATACATTTCACCTGTCAGCTAAGCTAGTTTTCCTTGATTACATTCATATTGCTGTCTTCCCTTCCCATCGCCTCCCTGTTTAAGCCTATGTGCGCGCCGTGCAAACGAAGTGCTCAAATATGCACCGAGCTGCTATTTCCTGGTTTAACTTCCTTTTTCTTCCTGTAAGACCAGGCACGCGGCACACACACCTGCTTACACTTTGTAAAGAGTGCTAGACAGTTTGAACACACCTCTAGCTTAGCTGTGCTAAGCTAGGAGCAGTCCTGAGCCACAGGAATCCAATCCACTTACAGTATGCCTGACACCCCCCCCACCATGCTGTCACCTATATCCTAGTCTTGCACCCAGCTATTTATACTCTTACACTCTTGGGACCTGTCTCATACCCTGGGAAAATCTGGGATTCACTAACCTTTCCCTCATTTACATAGGATTGCCTACTAATGCATAGTTACATGTTCCACACTGAGCCTCCCCCCACTTAGCAACCACTACTCACTGTCCAAGTTGTCTTTTGCCTGACATTGACTTGCATGGCAGAATACTGATTTTTGTTAGAATGCTCATTTTCAGTTTATTTTCTTATTTTCCCCCTGATCTCATTTGTGCGCCGCTGCCCTATGCTTAAACAGCCAAGATCAGCAAAAAAAAAAATAGAAGTTGTTTTATTTATTTTTTAAACAGTTTGCAATGCCAGTGGCCTTCTACTTGGCCATTGGCATGCTTCCTCAATAATATGCAGCCTTTATTTGGAGCTGTCATAGCTCCGTTTTGGAATTTGCAGTGAAATGTACTCGGTTACTAACCAAGTACATTTCTGCAGATTGCACTTGTCTTGTACAGACTATTGCAAGCTTCCTGGATTGCAATATCACCTCATTTGCATGGATTTCTCCAGCAAATGAGGTAATTTGCATACCAGGGCTTAGTCCATTCAAGATTAGTGCCGGAGCTCTCGTGCGCTCCCCAGCCGGCTGTTCCTTGATTGCACAGCAGACATATTGTCTACGTGAGCTACTGCACTCATCTTGCACTCCGTGCAGACTTTTAAGAATCCAGGGGAGAGTCTTTCTGTTTTGAAAAGAACAAGATAATACTCATGTTTAAACTGGTAGTACATTTTTTTCATGTTGTATTTCACTATTTGAATAACTATGTCTACCTGACCAGTAGACTGTGGATACCTTGATGAAGAAGTAATATGCAAAAATTCCCAAGTGGGTATGCTTGGAAAAAAATCTGTGGACTATTGTCTGAGATAAATATGTCAAGGATTTGGTAGGAAAATGAATTTCATAAATGTGGTAACATTTTGTTGAACTCTAGAACTAAGTAGCAGTAGTCAATACAGATGCAATACTTCTTGTCACTGAAAAAAGTCAGTGGCTACTTTACTGCATAACATGTCTGGAACTTCATGAACCACCCTATAATCATTAAAGTTGTCCCTGTGGTACATGTTACAGATATGATAGATTTTTTTAATGTAACTTCAATATGACAAAACAATCCTGGCCAAACTTTGCGTTGCGTCCTTTCTTTACACTTAATACCTCAATATGCCTCATGATTTTCTCTATTTGTACACATGGCCAGTTTGGCAAAGTAGCTATATAACATTTAAATATCAACACATGTAACTCATGAATTTCATCAGAGTTACTATAGGAGGCTTGAGATAGTAAAGTAACTTATTTTTTCATCTTTTGGCTAAATTGTCAGTGTTACATTTCTAGGCAACTGTAGCTCTAACTCATTTTCAATGTGATAGAAAAAGACGTGAATGAAATAGTCATATCCAGAAAGAATGTTAGCAAAATCACAAATGTAACATTCGGAGTCCCATTTTTGCGAAAACTTTGCGATCTTGGATCACTGCACACTGAACTGTGCTCATGACACTGTATGTGATGCATGATTGCATGAATTAGTGAATTACTTGGTCTGTGAACATGTAGATTATGTGTATGTGTCACAAGTAATAAATCATGTTCTCCTGAGGCTCTGTGAATAATTGACTCTACAGATTATGAACCATTACCTCTGTGAATCAGAAAATGGTTCAGTCTACGACTGTTTGTATCATTATCTTGGAATGCACTGCAACCTCTAGTGCCCTGCATTTTCATGTATACACAGAGTTTTACATTTATTATCTCCATATAGTCACAAGCAGATCTTCCCAGGATATTTGCATGCTGTTCAGGCACACACTGTTTGAAGCAATAAATTTTGCTCTGTGTTTTTATACACAAAGCATAGCTCCATCTATCCCATTTGTTTCATATCTGGTGCAGTTGTGCATCCAGTGGAGAAATATCTTACATAATTTCAACACAGAGATGTTTTGCATTCACAAATAATTCATTTTCAGATAATGAGGTTGAGTTAATTGTTCACGCTTTTATAAATGTTAACCGCAAACATCAGTCTTTCATGTATGAGCCAGTTGCAGAAAAACTTTCTGACCCATTTTCATGACAGGCATACAAGAGACCCAGTGACTACAGTGTCTTGCATACAGAGAGACACAAACTCATAAAATATCAGGATCTGCAGGCAGAAACAAGAGCAATGTGGAAGAAAGGTACCCAGACAGTTCCAATAGTAGTAGGAGCAATGGGTCTTATAAAAAAATCTATAATCGTATTTAGATATGTTATCAATCCATGTAACCCCGTACGAATTGCAGAATGAGTCATTACTGGGCACATTGTGGGTGCTGCAAAGAGCACTTTTGGCTGACATTAAAGATTGAAACAATACTAATTTCATGCACTTTAATCATACTTTGAATTAGGAATGGGGTCCATTCTCGTCATAGTATTAGAAATCCAAAAGATTTGGAGAAATAAGAAAAAGAGAAAAATGATTAAGCTGTCCACATTTCCTACAGTCTTGATTTAGAGCTTGACAATGGTTTTAATCTTACTAATAACTGCAGCTTGAACAAACTTCTGCTTGCTGTGCTGAATACACTTATTTTCAAAGGTGTCATTAAACTCTTGCATAATTGCAACTTTCTTAGCTGACATATTGTTTGAGCAGTTTTCATGTTGTTCTTAACCTTGATGATATTGCTGTATCTAGTACCAAGAAATGTTCATTTCATTTTAATTTCACCTACACCTAAGTGTTCTACAGGGTCTTTCATCTGCATACTGATTGACTTTGCTGTCCTAAAAACATTTACAAATTCATGAAATATGCTCAACTTCCAAGATCTCAAAAAACACTTTATTGAAGCCAAGGACTCAAGCTCCTTGTAGGTCATGTGGGCTGCTGCTTATGCCTGAACTCAGTTATGAGCTCAGGCAAGCAGCTCTGGGCAGAGCGTACGAAGCAGCTAATCCCTGAGTACCTTTAGTAGACTCAACATTTATCACTTCTTCCACTGTTAACTTTGATTTTGATAGTTTACTTTTCTTTTTCTTAGCTTTAATACTACAGACAGTTCAGCATCTCCATAGTGAATCATGCAGCTGAAAAAACTCAAGTGTTTAGCTTTGTGCCTTAACCCAGTCACTGTTTTTTTAGCAAAAACAAAGTTCCTTCAGGCTCATTGTGCTGACTGAATGCATATTTCATGGTAATAGACCAGACTGCTATTCTTTAATAATATTAAGTATATGAAATATATTCAATTTGTTGTTTCCTGCAAGGTGAGGAAAACTTGCAACTTGTACCTCTTACTTTTCTCAGCTAAACCACACACAATGCTCTAAAGACTGAACGTAACCATCACTCATTACTTCAACCCTTCTGCTAAGTCAACTCAGTGAGCTGGTAGTAACCAAAATATAGTCCAGAAGGGATAACCTTGTATCTTATTTAAAAAATACAGGAGATAAAACACACATTTTAATGTATTTACCATACCTTCTAAAGAAAATTGATCTTTATCTGTTTGAAGCTGTGTTTGTTTATTTGTGGGTACCTTTACTCATTAAAGCCTAGTAGTGACCCCTCCAAACATTTCTCTTGTTACATCCTACTGTAGGTGTCTAATATTGCATATTCATATTCATATTAATACTTCCAAAACCATGCTGTATACAAGTTACATGATGGACAATACAACTGCACTAATACTTGACCTCTGCCCAGTGCAGTTAAATAGGTACTAATTGTTGTGCATATAATATTTAATTACATTTCTATAAGTGTTGCATTTTTCGAAATATCTCAACAACGAAGTGATACAGACAGAACTGCTTAGTCTCACATAAAAGCTCTCAGTTAGATGAACAAAATGCTACTGATGGTATGAGTGTAACTTGAGAAGTTGCTGAGACATTTTAAGTTGTTTACAAAATATTACAAACTTAATGATACTGTATTTACTGTGACTTATAAAATCCAGTTTAAGACTGAGAACCTAAAAATAATGCCACTATAAAAAACAGTTTGTGCTGAAGAGTTTGCCATTTACACTTCTTTTGCAATCCCTGTGGTTGCAGAAGTATGAACATTTGTTTCACATGTGAAGACATAATTTGATTTTATCAAAAAGCTTAGGCTCCACCCACTGGAAATGACAAGGCAAACTTCCTGTACTCTATTAGAAAGAATGAGTTAAAGAACCAAGTATGATAATGGAATGAGTGTCAAAATGTATACCATTATAACTTATTCAGCAGCCTTTTGTGAATGGAAATCATGGATACATCAAAAAGTGTAGATTTCTGTCTGTATGTGAAAGTAAGGTAGCTGTTTTGTCTGACAAATCCTTGTTTGTGCTTCTCCAAATGCAATGTGGCTTATTATTATTTTGCTTCACTGACGTTTCTGAACTTTTTCTTTTCATTTTGCATTTAATGTAAATGGTGGTACTATGCTTGAAGCAGCATTTCTGTTTATAATGGCACTGGCAATTCTGATGACAATTTTGGCACCTTCAGAAAACTTAACATTTTTTTCATTTTGTCGTTTATATTTACTGTCTAAGGTATGCTTACTGGTAAAACAAACACTGCTTCTGGCCGTCTGGTGGTATTCCATTAAGCTGTTGCAGTTTTCCATATCCAGATTCTCTAAAACTGAATACAAAGTAGATGAAAGTGAGTAAGACACTACATACTGGCAAAATCTCTGAAAAAGTCAAAAGTTAAAATTGCTGTGACTGTGACAATCCCATTTTACACCATGTAATAAATATTTAGGCTTAAATTCAAGTTCTAGCTATAGTTGTCAAATAATTAATAGAAAGATTCAGTCCTCATGGGGCAACCAGCCACTTTACTGACATGTCAGTGACTGTCTAAGACAGAATTCATTGACATCCTACATGCACTGCAATCTTCTCAAATGCTTAATAACACACTGTGCTTTGTGTTATACATATCAGTTCCACCTGTAAGTTTTAACCTTTAATCTTCAGCCAAGCCATATCCAGGTTATTATTCCTTACAGTTTTTGCTATTTATTATTTTCCTGATAAGACAACTTCATGTTATAACCTTTTAAACTCCAACCCTGCACACCCATCTCAGCTGCTGCTGCTACACCCAGGCAACACGAGGCAGTGGCTGACATGTCCATGGTTTGGTGGTTCCATCATTACCTTCAGATGGGAGGCACAGAGAGAAATAGGCCATTACTGATGATGTTTCATTGATGGCACAAAAGATGTAGTGCAGGTGAAGAGATAGGAGTCCATGCTTCCTGCTTATCAAGTAGTCTTTGCTGCCTCCTGCAGCATTTCACTCTGTCCTTGCTGGAAACAAAATGGACATAAAATCAGTGCACACACAAACACACATGTGTGGGTGAAATACAGGAAAAACAGTGCAAAGGTACATGCACTCAGACATAAGCCTGAAATGGTGCCTACAGGCTGAGACATAAGCTACACCTCCATATGTATGTGCACTATGCAGTGATGCAGAAGCTTTAAAAGGTGACCATAACTCCACACTGCATGGGTAGGCCCCTTGCTCAACAACAAAAAATACAGTGATGCAGCAAGGTAACAGCCAAAAACAGTACCTTGAGCACACATACAAACAATAAAATGTGCCATCCAAACAACCAAGCTTTATTAGGAACACTGCTGTGAAAGATAGAAGATAGTTTAAAACAACAATATAAAAAAAAACAGTAGAAGTGGCTAACACAATGCCATTTACAGAATTCTTGCCTTACCTCTGTTTCCTATACCCAGAGATCTTCATGGCAGCAGTGACACAGCTGATTATATCAGTGTTGGCATCTCTCACTGGTTTTGGGGAATGCCAGTAGCTTTTGTTGACAAATTTGACACTTTATACCAGGTATCTACCATACAAAATGGACTCAAGTAGAAAACTGTTCCCTGTATAGGTTATACAGGAAATGCATCACCCTCTCTCCTTTACTCATCAGACAGGCACTGTCTGTGAGGTACTGACGTTGGCAGTTATCACCATGAATATATAAACAAAATATCATGCAAACAGTTAGAAGTACATAACAAATCAGTTGGTTTAAATTACTCTAAATAGATTTCCAAAAGATTCGAGATTTAGTAGAAATGAACAACTTTAATGAAAGAATTAGGGAATAAAAGCCTTTCTAGTAAACCTAAAGAAAAATACTTCATGGTGGAAACATGTGGATCTTATTTTAACAAATTGTTTAAAGATAATAAAAATGTACTTATTATAGGCAAATTAAGACACCTGAAACCTGAATTTGATAAATCAAAGGATATTATTTAATTATTAAGTCATACTATAAAAAATATTCTCAACGTCATCAGTTCAAAAATAACATGGATATATTTGAAAAACAATGTTTTTTTCAGTTAGACCAATTTGCTATGATATTATAGTTGAAGCAATCAAACAAAATATTAAATATCTGCCCAATAAAAAGGACACAGGACAAACTCTTTACCTTAAAAAAAATTTACAAGTGCTTTGTAGATGACCTCTCTCTCCAAAACATATAAACAAATAACATATCTTTCTAATTACAAACTGTTTTGCCCTCTATTTCCTCTTTGACTAAAATAATTATGATAAGCATATCCAATACTGATGGTTTAAATCAGGTAAATATTTTGACCCATTGCCTTATTTAACTCTGATTTTAAAAATCATAGCAAAAATATGCAATCAAATTTTGCTGAAAGAAATTTCTCTTTTTTGCATAACAGCCAAACTGGTTTTATTCCAGGAAAAAAATGACTATTGCAATTCATATTTTACAAGCAATTCAATTATTCATTTTAAACAAACTATCTCAAAAATCTGATTCTAGATGCCCATACAACATTCCATTCTGTAAACAGTGACTATTTACTTAAACTTATTCACTCCCCAAATCTCCATTTAATTTATATAATGTAGTAAAATATTTATTTTTCCAATCAAAATATTTTTACACATAAATAAACTAGACTCAATAATTAACAATCAGCCTTCTGGGATATGTCAAGGATGTGTGTACACTCTCCCAAACCCTTTTCTTATTAGCAAAAAAAAAAATTCTATATTACTAGCAGTTGTACAAAATCAACTAAGTCCCATTATAATAAAAATAATTCTATGGAACATTTACGTATGTAGATGCTACTTTTAAGAAATGTTATTTCCTCTGTATTTCATCTACTACTGTTTTTTTTCAACATATCAGTGAAAACAGTGGTTGCATAATTAACTTTAACATATTACAACTTGTATTCCTATTATCTCCACAGACTGGGTGCTAACTAGTCACTGGTGTAAAAAAACATAAAATTCTGGGATGGAACTTTTTTGTCCCATGCTGTTATATAGCAGAAAAAACAATTAAAATTCAACTTCAAAAAAGCAAATAATTTAATTAATTATTGGAACAGTGTTATATTTCTTTTGTTGGAAGGATAAATCTTTTTAATCTCAAAATCTTCCCATATTGGTCAGTCATTTTAAAGAATGTGATATGCCCCGCTCCAGTTGATTTTTATCCAACAGTAAAAAGAGTATGAGTCAAATTTTTTATGGTGTGGAGGTTCTCCAAAAGTTCTGAGGAATAATTTAATATTACTAAACATAGTTTTGGATATAAGTTCAAAGAACAAGCACTCTATACTTTCATTTAACTCTTAATTAAGTAAACAAAAATAATTATATAGAGTCATTTCTCTCATATACAATTAATGTTATGGCAGCTATAACTATTTACATGGATAGGCACTTTCAAATGTAGGTTATACTAAGAAATACAATTGCAAAATTTCAAAATTCTTTTAAGAGATATAAGTTAGTAGTAAGGCAAATTAAATTACCTTGGCACATTTTACCCTACTAAAGATGGTTAGCACCTAATCTGAAACAGGAAAAGGAAAATAACTTGCAATTAGAACTAGGCCACTTTCTTATAGGTTCATAGGTAGGTACTAGGCTATCTGTCCGAGGGCATTTATAAGCCAAACCAGAGTGTGTCGGCTTTTGCCACCCCATTGATTAATTAACTGATCCTCTGTCAAGCAGAGCAAATGAAGTGATCCCAGGGCGTATTTTCCGTTACCCATCCACTCATCAAAGTTTCTCTTGAAGGGTGTTAGTGAGGGGCTCTGCCTAATGTAGTTTGGAATTTTGTTCCAAAGCATGGGGAGTCTCTGTGGCAGGAATCTATCCCTCCAGCATGTTCTATTTATTGTTGTGATGAGGTTTAGCTCACTAAAGTGCGTGGCTCACAGTGACTTGGATTTCTTTAGGTGGAACATGTCCATAATTTCTGAGTTGGACATGGCTTTGTACTCAAGATATTTCTTCTTTAGTCTTGCAGAAACTCAAACTACTGTAGTGAATATTTCTAGTTTATTTATATTAAAAATTATTGTAAGTAGATTTAGTAGCTATATACAAAAATGCATTATTCCAGTTCTTTGAATGTCTCAAACTACAACTCTAAGAAAGCTTTATTAAAACTGTTAAAGACCAACAGCAAACCCATATAGTATAACCATTCAAAAAATGATATCAGAATATGATAAAGATCTTTCAAACACAGTATCATTTGCAGAATGTAACTAAATGTGGACTTCATATGTATCTCAGATTCATTCATTCTGTAGTAGGACTGCTCAGCAAAAAATCTTTTTATAAGGGTATGTTTACTTTTACAGAATGGAATGGAAATATTTGGCAGAATTATGTTGTCAAGGTTGTGGTCAGACAGGAACTTGACTGCATGTTTAGTGCACTTGTCCATGAATTTATCAGTGGTGGAAAAAAACAAGAGAAGTGACTGAAACTATATTAAAAGTACAACTGAGTGTGACTTTTCAGTGTGAATTCTGTGCAAAATTTTCTGAAATTGCTAGTTATATTATTATTATTGCCAGTTTAGTAATCAAGAGCTTGATAGTAGATCTTTGGAATCAGCCTCTAGAAGAAACCCTAGGTTTAACATTAGATAATGGTGGTACTTATTTAATCTGTTTAGTTTTTGGCAAACTGTAAATCTAATAAAATATGTATAGAACAGAAACAGTTTTCCTTAGCATGGAAGAAGGGTATTAGTGGGGTTAAGGGTCAATTAATTAATTACATAATTCAAATTCTCTTTCTACTATTTTATAGTAATATAATGTACATATATTAAAATTATGAAAACAATCAACAAGCTAAACAAAATGGTAAGCTGTAATTTATGTTTTAAACATGAATTCAGATCATGAGTGGCTTGGACATAGATTTTCATACATACCTAGCTATGTATGTGTGGGTGTAAGTATACGGAGCATCCTTGTGAATGCATCAGAACATACCTGTGCCATGTGTTACTGATACACTACAGTAAAACATACAAATCATAGACATTAGAGAACTCTAGCTTCATTATCACATACAAGTTTTAGTTTGAAACTTTAGCTGCTGAGTCACATTCTCTGTCAATCAAAATCCACAGAAAGGAAGAAGCATCACTAAAAAAGAAGCATGGAGCTATATCCTGGAGCACGGAGGGAGCAATTCCACAGGAAGATGTCCACTGTGATAAGATGTAGTGTACCACTATCATATAGTTGCACACCCTTGCCTCGGTAAATCTACTGATGTTCATCATTCTTTCTGCTGCAGTTGGCTATTTGAGTTAATATCCTGCCCAGGATACACCAACTAACCTGCTTCACAAACGTCTACCCCCTCACACACACACACACACACACACACACACACACACACACACACACACACACACACATCTTCACTCTGAGAGCTGACTGGATAGCCCATTTGTGGAGGGATATCAGCATTCAGAATAAAGAATACTTCAGAATTACTTCAGAACATTCCTAACACCTCAAGAAATAACAGCTGAGAGGCTTCACAGGAATTGGCTACAGGCTTAATTTCTGGCAGATAAATCCCACAGAGGAACCTTTCCACAAAGAAATATTGCTTTTAAAATATTTTTAAATACTGTTGAAAAATGATGGCAGTGTTAATAATATCAGAAGTTTTTTTTTCCCAAAAAAATTTTAGAACAGGGCTTATTACTGAACACTGGAACTAGTTTTGTGAGAAAAATGTACTGTTTTTTTAGGCAGTTTAACTAAAGTGTTAGGAATTAAAGACTGGGAAGTGCTTTTTATGTACATAAAACACTGATTGAGTGTTTTGATGCTTGTGTACATGTACACTTTGTGACTACTTACCTTCATTTTACTACTTGATATCTGTTATATTTAAGCAGTGTGAAGTGCATTTCAGGTTTAGAAATGTATTTTATGTTTGGTGCTTGAGTACACTTGTTTTCTGTCAGTGCACTTTCTTTGTAAGGGACTTAAAGTTCTCACATGATATTTGTATACTGCTTCGGCTTTCACTTTTGAATACTAAGGCACTGTGTAGGAAATTGTAAGTGTGTGTGCTGCTTCTCAACACTTGTTTGACTATTTATCTTCTGAATGACTCTTCCCAGCAGTGCCTGCAGGCAGTGAGGTTTCTTCTTTGCCTTTTTCTACAGCAAAGATTCTTACACCGGTCCTTCTGTTTTTCTCCTCCTGTACCTGAAAAAAAAAAACAAGTGACCGACTAAGAGCCTTGCCAACATCAAAGGCTCAGATATTGCCTCAGTTGCTGGTGAGTGAATCTGCAGTGTCTATTTGTTTTTCCTTAGACCACTCACTGGTTTCTCTGAGTTCTTCTGATATTGTCCTTTCTGCTACCATGGAATGGGGTTAGCCATGTCCTTTGCAGCTGTTTAAGTGTCCAGCTTGAGTAAGGGAGAACCATATTTTTTATGTCTGGGAGTTTCTCCAGGAAGTTCTTCTTGGAGGGGCTGAGGAAAGAAACCTCTTGTTCCAGATGAAGTGCCATCTCTCAGCTGGTCTCCTCCCAGGGATGTCTGTAGAAAAAAGAAACTGAAGGTTAAATATTGCTCATCCAAAGACATTTTGTCTGTTCATAAGTATGTTTTTCTTAACCTTAGTCCAAGTTTTTTTGCAGGCTTTCTGTTGGGGACAGCAGGGATCATTACTGAGTACAGTATGTCAGAGGATTCTGACACAAGCATAGTCCCCCCCCCCCTCCCTGTTTCTTGTTATGGTGTTAATCTTGGGTGGCTTTGGAATTGCCCGGCCCTGCTGTAAATCTCTTTTTGCACACTCCTCCTGGACCCATCTCATTCGCTCACTCAGCTGAGTAGAGTGAGATCATATTTTGATTTTGGATACTCTTACCAGTCCCATCTCCTCTGCAGTGTACAGAGAGAGCACTTGGGAAGGGCATTCCCCTATAGTATCTTAAACTGCTCTGTTTCCTCCATTTCAAAAAAAAAAAATTTGCACTTCATCTGCCTTACTGTATTTGTGTTTCTTCCTACTTTATTACCTTATTTTGCTTTTGCCTCTTTTAACATTTTAAAGTGGAACCTGTGTGTTGAGAGACAGCCTTACAAGACTATCTGCAAATATATAGAGCTGAGTATATTTTTCTGTATTATTCTGTATTATAGAGCTAAATTGTTGCTTAGATATCTGTTGTCGTACTGTTCTGCAAATATACAGAGATCAGTATATATTTTTTGGTTTTATAATTTGCACTCTGATTCCTCACATCTCTGTTGAAACTGGTTTCCCCACCCCCTCTGTTCTTGGTTGTAGTTTAAATTTGGTGGCTTTTGCAGTGCCCGCCCCACTGTAGATTTGATCTAGGACACTCCTCCAATCCCATCTCTTTACCGCATTCTACCTAATAAACCCTTTCTGCACTTGCTTTTAGTCCTTTTTAATTTAATTACAGTTTTTCAAACTGTGTGTGGACTAATATTGCTACATACTCAAGTGTGCCAGCTTGCACTGCATGTGAATTGTTTTTACTACTATTTTTGCAACTTTTCTGAAAAAAAAAAAAAAAAGTATCTGCTTTTACTGTATTTGTGTTTCCTCCTACTTTATTTTGCTTTTGCGTCATCTTAAAAGTACTCAGTTGTATTTATTACTGCTTGGTGTATCTCATTCTAAGCCTTTTTGTTTAAGCACTTGGGCTTCAGACCAGTTGTTTTACATTAAGAAGGTTTGTGGTCTGCACTGTGGTGGCAGAACAGGTAGCTTACATCCTTCTAAGTTGGGAACTGCTGATTGAGGGCTCAGTGCCTGTTATTCTAAAAGTGTATTAATTCTGGTTTAAGCACTTGGGCTTCAGGCCAGTTATTTTACATTAAAAGGGTTCATGGTCAGCACTCTTGTGGGAGGAGAGGCTGGACTCTGCCCTTCTGAGCTGGGAATTTCGGGTTAAAGGCTTATAGTGCCTGCATATTTGAACTGCTTCTTACTGAAATTGGTACACCTTGTTTGCTGTAGCATAGACTAGATTCAGGCCTGGTGAATCTAGCTTTGTTTGTATAACTTGAGCACTAATCCAGGCATTCTTTAAAGTATTCAATTGTATTTATTACTGCTTGGTAGTAACTTGATTAAAGTGTAGCTATCATTCTAAGTCTTTTGGATTAAGCACTTGGGCTTCAGACCAGTTGTTTTACATTAGGAAGCTTTGTGGCCTGCACTGTGGTGGCAGGACAGGTAGCTTACATCCTTCTAAGTTGGGAACTGCTGATTGAGGGCTCAGTGTCTGTTATTCTAAAAGTGTATTAGTTCTGGTTTAAGCACTTGGGCTTCAGGCCAGTTATTTTACATTAAGAAGGTTCGTGGTCTGCACTCTTGTGGGAGGAGAGGCTGGACTCTGCCCTTCTGAGCTGGGAATTTCTCGTTAAAGGCTTATAGTGCCTGCATATTTGAACTGTTTCTTACTGAAATTGGTACACCTTGTTTGCTGTAGCATAGACTAGATCCAGACCGGTTGAATCTAGCTTTGTTTGTATGCTTGTTGTTTGTTTGCTTGTTATTTCCCTGAAATGCTAATTCCACCTAAAACGCGGCTTTTCAGCACTTCTGTGGATCCCTAGTGATATCTGCATTGCTTACTGTACTTATTTCCTTGTTTCATTTGAAAGAAAGTTACTGTTTGTCGTTTTTGCATTTAAGTTACCTGTA
The DNA here is from genome assembly GCF_019279795.1 of Protopterus annectens. Classification (NCBI taxonomy): domain Eukaryota; kingdom Metazoa; phylum Chordata; order Ceratodontiformes; family Protopteridae; genus Protopterus; species Protopterus annectens. The sequence goes on from NC_056733.1 coordinate 271,930,684, forward strand.
ACACATTGCATTTAAGTTACCTGGCACTTGCTCACTAAAGCAATTATATAAGTCAGCACTAACAAATTAAAAGCACTACACCCTCACAAACTCCCCTTGAGTACCTTGTTCCCCATTAGCCCTTTTTTTTCAATTATAAAGGAATTCCCAATACTATTCTAGCATGTCCAAAGGTCAGTTGTCAACCTCCACTCCGGTCCAGCTGGTGAATCTGGGAATCTTGAGGCAATGTTACAACTGCCTCATGTACACAGACAACCCTCCCCTCCTCCCAACAAATTCCAACACATATGAGAGATGCAACCATATAGCCATACTGGAGGCTAAGCTCTCTCAACTCAGTACTGGTGAAACCAGTCAGGAGGAGAAAGAAACCACACTCACTACAATTCCAGTCTCACATAGACCTACCACAACAGCAAACCAAACACATAAACACACAAAAACATACTCGGAGGCTCTAAATAAAAATCTGCCTAAGCAGCAGAGACCTCCAAAGCAGACACCCAAGCAACCGCTACCCCAAAACAAAACACATGCAACACATAGATCACAAAGCCAGTGTGCTGAACAGTCACAGCCCTTAAGGCTAAACAACACACCTGATACACTTGTAATAGGTGACTCTATCGTCAGGCACACTGACGTCCCGCTCACCAGGCTGAACAAGGAGAAGGTCATGGTGAGCTGCCTGTCAGGTGCTAGGATCTGCCACATAACACAAGCACTCAGGTCACTACAAGGCAAGTACAAATATGACTCAGTCATTGTCCATGCTGGTGTGAATGACCTGAGATGTATCTCACTGGACTACATGAAAAGAGACATAGAAGAGCTCTCTGAGCATGTAGCCCAGGCCGGTATGACCATGACCTTGAGTAGCATCTTACTCTCACCAAGAATGATGCCACAATATGAAGACAAGATGATCAATTTCAACAATTGGTTTAAGTATTGGTGTCATTCAAAGGGGATCCAATGCCTGTCAGCCTGGGATGATATGCTCGACAAGCCACAATGCTTCGCTAGGTACGGCTTGCACCTGTCACCCCTGGGCTTTCGGATATTGGCAAAGGCTCTTGCTACTCCCATAGTACCTTTTTTAGGCAAGGCTCAAAAGACAAACCCACCTCCATAGGTATCACAAGGGATAAGAAACTAAGAGTAATGCTACTCAACGCCAGAAGTCTAAACCTCAAGATGCATGCACTCAAAACTCTCCTTAGCATGGAGAACATCGATATCTGTGCAGTAACAGAAACCAGGTTCAAGGCTCCCGAGAGCACCCTAGCACTTCCAGGTTATACCTCATGCCATGCTTTTCGGCCCCAAAACTTGGACCGAACCACAAAAGGAGGGGGAGTATCAATATTCGTCAAAGATACCCACACCTCCAGGTTGGTGGCACAGCACGAAGCATCAGAGACTATCCATGTGCAACTAACAGTGGGTAAAACTGCCTTCCAGTTAATAGCCTGCTACAGGCCACCCTCCCAAACCCAGGAAACCCACTCAGCCTTCCTGAGAACACTGGAAAATATGAAGGTCTCTCCAAACACCATTATATTGGGCGACTTCAACTACCCAAACATAGACTGGGAGCATTACTCTAGCTCCAACACCCTAGCCCAAAGGTTCCTAGAATTTATAAACTCAAATGCTATGGAACAACTTGTTACCACTCCCACAAGAGGGGAAAACATACTGGACCTGATCATCACCAACATGGGGACTCTGTGCTCCAGACCAGAAGTGTATCCCTCATTGGTAAGATCAGACCATAAACTAATCTCACTGGATATTCACATCCCGACCCCACCCCCTGCCCTGAAAACCACAGTGAAAAACTTCTCTAAAGCAAATTTCACACTCCTCAAAACCGAGGTGGAATCCTTCAAAGCCCCCGGGCCTGTGGAAAATACGGCCCAGACCGCAGAATCCTTTATAAACGCATTCTATGAACACCTTCAGGAATGCATGGATCATGCAATCCCAAATAAAACCACGACCCACTCCTCCAAAGGCAGACGTCCTGTCTGGTGGACTCCAGCCATAAATAAACTATACAAAAGAAGGAGGAAGCTACTACATGACAGAGCAAAATCCCAACAAGGGAAGGCATCTCTGATCAGTATTAGCAAAAACTACGGGCACTCATAAAATCGTCTAAGGCCAGCTTCAAGAGAAAAATTGCACAGGACACTAAGGATAATCACAAGGCTTTCTTTAGTTATGTTAGGAACCTGGGTGGGAATTCCCAGATATGCTCAGAATTAGCCCAAAATGAAAAAAAATACACCGAACCCACAGACATTGTCAACATCCTAGCTGACAGGTTCAGCGCAAACTTCTCCCCCCCCTCCCCACCAAAAGGGCAAATATCTATCCCAGCAGAGTGCTGCTCCCCTGACATCTCAGATGCTCAGGTAAGAGCTGCCCTCTCCAAAGCAAAAAACACAGCATCAATGGGACCAGACGGTGTCCCGGGCTGTGTCCTACATGAACTCCAAGAAGAGCTAAACCCAAACATAAAACTACTGTTCAATCTCAGCCTTACTACAGGATATGTACCCAAAGAGTGGCGTACAGCAACAGTGGTCCCTTTCCACAAAGGTGGTGCCTCAACGGATCCTGGAAACTATCGCCCCATAAGCCTGACTAGCTTGGTCTGCAAAGCTATGGAAAGGATCATCATGGACCTCATAAATAAAGATATTGGGGACCTACAGACACTGGATCCTACCCAATTCGGCTTTGTTAAGGGCAGATCCTGCCTCTTAAACCTGGTTGATTTCTTTGAAACAGTCACCAAGGCCATTGACGAGGGGAAGGTGGTCCACACAGCCTACCTGGACCTCGCAAAAGCCTTCGATACAATACAATACCCCACTCGGGCATTATAGATAAGCTCACTAGCTTAAATATAAACCCCTATGTCACTAGATGGGTTGCAAACTGGCTCAAGGACAGAACCCATATGGTTAGAATTGCTGAAGCCATGTCAGACTCCAAACCAGTTACAAGTGGCATCCCACAAGGCTCAGTCCTGGGACCTCTCTTGTTTGGTATATATTTCTCGGAGGTACAGGCCTACACGGAAGGACTGTGGCTGACCAAGTTCGCAGATGACTGCAAACTGGGCACCATAATTGACTCTCCAGCTGACACAAGCACCCTACAAAAGGGCCTCATAGAAACAGACAATTGGTGCCAGAGCCATGGCCTCAAGCTAAATGCCAAAAAGTGTATAGCCACCCCCTTTGGCAAAAACAAAGTGCCCACAAATTACCACATAGGTGATAATCCATTAAGTACAGAAGAAGTAATTAGGGACCTGGGGACCCAAGTTGATAGCAATCTCTCATTTGACAACCACATGGCTAAAGTGGTTAGAAAAACATTTTATATAGCCCACCTAATCATGAAGGGATTCAGATCAGGGGAGGTCATCGTGCCTCTTTACTCATCCTTCATCAGGACCATAATTGAGTACAATGCCCCTTTTGGGATGTACCTTACCAGACACCTGCAGCAACTGGAAAGACCCCAAAAGTACCTCACCAAGAGGATCAAAGGGCTCAAACAGATGCCATATGCTGCCCAGTTAAAGAAACTCTAGCTCTACTCAGTGGCATACCGCCTGCTCAGAGGCGATCTGTGCCTGACGTATAAAGCCATTTCCAACCCAGAATTAATGGACATGCTGCACCTCAGAAAATCCAAATCCCATCGAGCTACGAGCTTGAGAGACTTGAACCTCAGCACTGAAATAAATAGGACATGCTGGAGGGACAGATTCATAACACAGAGGCTCCCTTCATTCTGGAATAAAATCACAGTCCAGGTTAGGCAGAGTCCCTCATTGACTCTCTTCAAGAGGAATTTTGATGAGTGGATGGGAGATCATAGGTTTACCCCGGGTATCACTTCTGTGTCACTGTTAGACAGAGGCACAGTATACTAACCTCGAAAAAGGGCATAGCAAAATTAATTTAAAATGGGTGGCGAAAGCCAAACACACTCTGGCTAGGCTTATAAATGCCCTAGGGCAGATAGCCTAGTATGAACCTATGAACCTATAGGCAGGACTTTTTCTTTGTCTATCAAGTCCAACGCTTCAGAGGAAATGTCCTCTACAACTCCATTAGAAGAGTTTTTCTTTTCTAATACTTGTTCCAGGATGAATGATGTATTTTTGTGGCAACAAATGTTTGTTCTCTTTAAACTGAGGAGATGATATGATATGCTTCATGTGGATTTAAGTCCTTTTCTCCTATTATGCCAGTTTCAGATAATGTGTTAAAAGCTGCCTGCAATAACCCTGAACCTCACAGCCTTCAATTCCCCCAAAAAGCCAGAATATTTATTAATACCAAGCCTACCCCTGCAGATAAGTAGGTAAAGTATTATACAGATTTCATACGAGAATTTCCTTCTTCCAGTCTATTCTGTCAGATGTTGTTAGCTTGTGGGATTGGTCTGCCACACTTCCTTCAGATGGTAGATCTTGTCTGAATTCAACAATTTCTGACCTGTTTCAGGTGTCTAAACATGCTTTGAGGGTATGTATGATAATGTAGATACTCTATGAGCAGGGACAGATATGCTTGGGTACATATGCAAATGTTTTCAGATAAGGTAAAGTCTCTGAGATTTTAAACTATAATGCAGCTAAGGGGGTTTATTTGGTCCTGCTACTATTCAGGTTTTCAAACAGTTTGATGACAGGGGGAAATTAATGTATGCATTTACTAAGGTTTTTCAAGCCCAACATTATAGATCTTACAAACCCTCTGATTTTTACTGAAAAAAAAATCATTCCTGCCATCTTCTGCCAAACAGGAAACAAAAACATGTCAGGAGGGAATAAGCAAAAGACAGGGATCCTTTCACAAAAAGGGACAGACTACACCTTTAGAATGACTATGCTAGCATTCCATTCCCCCCATCCTTCCTGTCCCTGCATTTCTAAGTCTGTCCTGTAGACTGTCTCTCAAACTTTCCTTTTGTCCACATATTGTTTCAGACTCTTAAGTACTAATAGTGGATTAGGAAGGGTGTTGTTGACATTGGATACATATGCTTCCTTCCGGGGTGAATTCCTCCCTATCCTCCAAATCAGAGTTTTTTTTTCCTCAAGTTCTTCAGCACATGATTACCCTAGGAGTCATACTACCAATGCCTTTAGACCAAAGTGAGGCAGACATTTATTCTATAATGTTTCTGGTTTCAAAGAACTAGCTTTATTGGAGACCAGTTGTAGATCTTTTCTTTCATAACTGCTTTGTGAAGGTACCAAAATTCAAAATGTTTGACCCTTCACAGTCTGTTAGCAGGCATTCCTTATGATAACATTAGACCTAAAAGATGCTTATCATCACAATTTTTCCTTATGTAGATGATTTACTGATCTTTCTATATCCTTTTGGCAGATGTCAGGAGTACTTAACATGGTTTTATTCATTTTTTACCAATCTTGGCTTCCAGATAAATGTTCAAAATCCTCCTTGACTACATCACATATGATTATGCTTTTACACTGCCATCTAGAAAGGTCTCTTCAAAGGCATTCTTAACAAAGGAAGAGATAAATTTTATCTGGATGCTTTCCCATTCTTCGCCAATCAGTCTGAGACTTCAGCCAAAGAATATCTCAGAAATATTAGGATTCTAGGGTTCATGGCTTCTATGATTCTCATGATTCGTCTTGTCAGGTTATGCATGATGAAACTTCAGCTTTTGACAAACAAAATGTTGACCCAACATTTTTATCCTCTGGGATTTTCAGATTCTATTTTTGGACATTATTGAGAAAGAACAGTATTAATAGATGTAATTAGATGCCTTGGATTTTTCTTGGGGAGAAATTTCTATCAGGGTTAAAGGTGCAAAGCCTGTGGTACAATTCAGACAGACCAAAGCACATAAATATTAGAGACATTAGCTGCGATCCATGCTATAGAATCTCTTTGTGACCTGTGGTCTCCGGAACCATTGCAGGTGAATACAGACAATATCACAGTGATGTGATACATAAACAAACAAGAGGGCCCTGGGTCTTATCTTCTGTGAAGGCTGGCTATGATGGCTTGGGAGTTAGTTCTACAGCATTGAATAACCCTCCAAGTATCTTTCATTCTGTTAGATCAAAATGTAGTGGCAGATAAGCTGAGCAAGACCAGGATAGACCCTCTCAAATGGAAAATGAATGTGGGGGTCCTTCAGGAAAAGCTCCAATTGTTGGGAATAGATCTATTCACCTTCTTTCAAAACAGATAGCTAAGTAAATTCTGCACCAGGGCTTCTTGCAGGCAGGCCTAAAAACAGATGTATTTTAATTTCTGTGGTTGGGAATCTTCATGTACACATTTCCACCCATTCCACTGAAATCTAAGGTCATTCTAAATATTCAGAAGGACTCTCAAAGGATTATTGTGGTGATTCACTTTTGCCCAGGCAACATTGGTTCTCTGTTATGATGGAGTCAGCCAGGGGTGATTACCACAAGCTTCCTGACAGATTAGAACTACTCACACAAGACAGAGGGAGTTTGCTATACCCAATCTCAAACAACTTCAATTGACTACCTGGATGATTCAGTTCTAATACATTTCAGGCACATTTTTTTCATGAGGACATACAGTAGGTGCTAAAGTGGAAAGCAATCCTGCTACTATCAAATCTTATGTTAACCAGCAGAGATGATTTTCTAGTTGATTTTCTAGTTGTTACCTCACCTATAATCAGGGCCTTCTCCAGGATTATTATCGCTGGTTTTCAAACATTTGTAAAGGAATATATATAACAGCCATGTCTGCCTATGGATCTTCCTCTTCATTTCAGACTTTGGTCAAGCAATTCTACAAAGACGTTTTTCTGTTGCTACATAAGCTCACCTGTTATTCAGGTGACACTTACTTTGGATCTTCAGTTAACTTGGTCTACATTTGAACCAGGTATTCTGATTACTTTTGGTTCACCTTTTTGGTAGACTAACTGGTTTATTGATTAGGTATCTGCAGTATCTGGTTTGCAACTATTCATAGTGGAATAGCCTTTTTGCTTTTCCATACTTATATGGTTATCTATAGAAATAAATATCCCCCATATATGCCCTTACTACTTTTACAATGTTCCTTGAACCTAACCATCTATCTCCCTCATTTCCTTCAGAATTTGAATGATAGGGAGAATAGATTCTATATACTCCTGCCATGTTTTTGCAACCTGGGTATTATCTTGTCAGTACTAAATCATTTAGGACAGCTATACAACTGTGGAATTCCTAGTATGGGACTGGAAAAGGGCAACATGTGTTAATTCAGACAATTCCAGCTGGTTGTTCTTTACTATATCTTTATTTGTTATTCCCAGTATGGTAATACATTTCCAGGCAGAATCAAGGCACATTCTAATAGCTCCTTATTTTCTTTGATGACATATTGGAAAGGGGTGAACTCTAGAAGCATTGCAGAGGCAAGTACAAGGTCCTCTATGCAAACTTTAACAAAGTATTACAAATGGGACTCCTTTTCCAGATCATGGACTGTTTTTACAAGGTCCATTCTCTGGCCAATCCTGGATCCACATTCTTCCTCCACCTGTATTGGACAGACTTTGGTAAACAACCCAAATAACCGAAGGCTGCTGTAACAATGAGAATGATGAACATAGCACAATTATGTAAATTGCGCTTACCACAAAATAGATGTTCACATTTTTCACTTCTGCAGTAGCTGCACCCCACTTCACCCTGCCCCAAAGTATATAGTTTTTCTAGCTTTCCATTCCTGCTTCCACCTGCCAATGGATCACCAACTTAACCAATATGAAACAGCAGGTGAAACTGAGGAAATTTAAATCTAGCTATCACACAATCAACACAGGTGTCCCCCAGGGATGAGTGCTCTCCCCACTACTATTCTCACTCTACACTAATGACTGCACTTCTAAGGACTCCTCTGTCAAACTTATTAAATAAGCAGATGATACAACTATCATCGGGCTCATCAGGAATGGTGATGAGTCTGCATACAGATGGGAGGTTGAGCAGCTGGACCTTTGGTGTAGTCAGAATAATCTGGAACTGAACACTCTTAAAACTGTGGAAATGACAGTGGACTATAGGAGTGGTACTAAAATATTATCCACCCTCTTTATATTTAATACTGCTGTGTCAGTTGTGGAATCCTTCACGTTTTTGGGATCTATACTCTCCCGGAACTTGAAGTGGGAGACCAATGTAGGGTTCATCATATAAAAGGCACAACAGCAAATGTACTTCCTGCGACTGCTGAGGAAGTTTAACCTCCCACAGGAACTGTTGATTTAGTTCTATACAGCAGTCATTGAGTCTGTTCTCAGCTCATCCAGAATAGTGGGGTTTGGATATCTGTCTAATCATGACAAAAATAGGTTACATTGAATAATCAGGTCTGCTAAAAATATCATTAGTGCTAGTTTGCCCTCTTTACAGGACCTGTACTATTCCAGAGTCATGAAAAGGGCAGGGAAGATCATCACTGACTCTTACATCCAGGCCACCATCTTTCTGAATTATTACCATCAGCCAGGAATTATAGATTAATACGCACCAAAACAAGCAGATATAAGAACAGTTTTTTTCCACAGGCCATCATGTTCATAAATGGTTAAATCAGCTTATTAGGTTGGGATATTCTTTTTTCCAAGCCTCCAAGGCTTCTGTAGTATTGTTTACAAATTAGCGAAAACGACAAAACACGACAAACTGGTATAAAAACAAACAGGACCACGAAAACCTTGCTCAAGCAATCCAAATGAACAGTAAAAACAGTGAAAAACTGGTACAAATAGCCAAACAGTATATCCTTAACGCGAATTTATTAGGAAGCGTTTTCGCCTTGCTTACTAGCTTGGCTTCCTCAGAGGAAATTAAAAAACAAATTAAAAAACAAATTTCAAAGTGCAACATAAATACAAAATCAAAAGGAAGTGATGTCATTGAATCATTTTTTAAAAAGGCACTTATTCCTCCTTGTGGAGCATCAGTGGCTAATTTTTTCATGAGCTATTGGGAGAAACACTTTGTTTTTTCCTCACCTGACCTTGTAAAACCAGTCAAATACTATACGAGATTTTTAGACGATATTTTTATCTTGTTTGAAGGAGATAGTATTATGGCTGACTCTTTTGTGTCATCTATTAATAACACTTCAGAATTTTTGAAATTTACCCATAATTTCTCAACGTCAAGTATTGATTATCTTGACGTGAAGCTTGAAAAGGACACTCAAACACGTTCTTTCATTTCAAAGATACACAGAAAACCAACGTACTGCAATTCATTCTTGCATTTTTCTAGCCATCATCCTTTTAGACAGAAGAAAGCTATTGTCAAAGGACAATTTGTTAGAGCAGCAAGAATGTGCAGTACGATGGAATATTTTTACGAAGAATGTAATTTACTAACAGATATGTTCTTGAAGCGAAAATATCCATCTAAATTTGTCTATGAGATTTTAAATGAAGTGACTTCAAAAAGAACTAATGGTTTTTACAAGGCAATTTTATCTAATGTTGATTTGAATATAGATCCACAACCGAATGTTGTACTTATATCCACTCATGAAAGGTTGTTGGGGATTGACCATGAGGTTTCCAAAGAAACAACTGGTTTTGATCCAGCCTTGTGTTATGTGACTACATTTAGTTTTGACTCCAGTGAAATTGTCACAATCATTCAGAAGAATTGGGATTTCATTCTAAGTAACCCTAATTTAGTGAAGAAATTTGGACACTTTCCTAAATTTGTCTTTAAGAGAAACAGGAATTTAAAAGAGTTATTACAGAGGAATATTTTAGATAAAAGTTTCAACAAAAAGTTGGGTATGTACCCATGTGGTTTTTGCAATAGATGTAGCAAAATTAGGTCTGGCCAGACATTCATAGTGAGGGGTAGGAAGTATACCATTAGGTATCCCCTCAATTGCGAAAGCAAATCAGTAGTATACGTCGCGTTGTGCAACTGCTGTCCGTCTTTCTATATTGGAAAGACGGACCGCAGATTGCGTGACCGAATGTATGAGCATATGTACGCCATGAGTAATAGAAATGAAAATAATGCCCTGGCGAAACATTTAATGGATCATGAAGGGCATAGTTTTTCATTCATAGAGGGGGCCCTACTACATTACTGTTGGAAATTAAAGAATTAGAGTGGCAGTTCAGGACAGATGCTTTTCATTTTCCTGGACTAAACGATAATTGCAACATCTTGCCAGTTTTAAAATTAAGAAGTTATTTACGTTGATTAGTTTTAGTTTTTATACTGATAGTTTGAACTTGTTGTTTATTATTGTTTATTATTTTGAGGCCATTTTCATCTAATGTTCCCCATTCTTTGTCTGTTTACGAAGTCACTATTGGTACTTACTTTCAGTATTGTACCGATTTAAATTAACAGCCTAGAGACTGTATAAGAATTATGTTTTATTATTATAATTATTATTAAAGGTACCTTATTAAAAGGTTTTCACCCCTTAGGTGGATATGTAATTACACATCATAAACAAAATTATTTCAGTATAATAGATTTTCCACCATGTAGTATCATATAGGTTTTATATAAATATATTGTCTTTTGTATTTAAATGGAATTGTGATCATCTACGTTTTTACAAACACATAGTTGTATTCTTTGATATGTAAGTGCCTTTTTAAAAAATGATTCAATGACATCACTTCCTTTTGATTTTGTATTTATGTTGCACTTTGAAATTTGTTTTTTAATTTCCTCTGAGGAAGCCAAGCTAGTAAGCAAGGCGAAAACGCTTCCTAATAAATTCGCGTTAAGGATATACTGTTTGGCTATTTGTAGCAGTTTTTCACTGTTTTTACTGTTCATTTGGATTGCTTGAGCAAGGTTTTCGTGGTCCTGATTGTTTACAAATTAAAAAGTATAAATAAGAAAAATAGCGGGTGCAGGAGCAAAGCAGAGTCCAACTGTAGCCAAAAACTTTTATTCAAGGTATAAACACTGCAGGTCAGATAAGCGCTTTCACTCAAAATGAGCTTCATCAGATCACACAGACTAATGCCCATACATCCTATATATACATAAATGATAGTCACTACTAGCCTATCATATACAATACCTAATTAACCTTAAAGGCAGCACAGCTGTATATGCATATACAAAAGAGATATATACAAAGGTAAAACCACTGAATAGAAAGTCATAATAAATCTAAAAAATGCATGTGTATAAAAAACATATATATAAAAACATGTACATAGAAAAAAAGCATGTATATAAAAAAAAACAATGTAAAACCTTCAAACACATAAACACACATACAATATCTATAGAAAATTAAACATATATATATATATATATATGTATAGGATATAGATTATATATTAGATTTTAGTGGTCCCTATACATATACATATATATATGTTTAATTTTCTATAGATATTGTATGTGTGTTTATGTGTCTGAAGGTTTTACATCGTTTTTTATATACATGTTTTTTATATACGTGTTTTTATATGTATGCTTTCTATACATATGCATTTTTTGGATTTATTATTACTCTCTATTCAGTGGTTTTACCTTTGTATATATCTCTTTTTTATATGTATATATAGCTGTGCTGCCTTTAAGGTTAATTAGGTATTGTATATGATAGGCTAGTAGTGACTATCATTTATGTATATATAGGATGTATGGGTATTAGTCTGTGTGATCTGATGAAGCTCATTTTGAGTGAAAGCGCTTATCTGACCTGCAGTGTTTATACCTTGAATAAAAGTTTTTGGCTACAGTTGGACTCTGCTTCGCTCCTGCACCCGCTATTTTTCTCATTTATACTTTTTATTTGGTTTGGAATGTTCTGGAGCATTTATCTGGGCTAGTGGCAAGATATCTTGGTGTTATTTATTGTTTACAAATTGTTAATGTTTGTTTCTTTCATAGGTTCATAGGTAGGTACTAAGCTATCTGCCTGAAGGCATTTATAAGTCTAGCCAGAATGTGTCGGCTTTTGCCGCCCCCTTAGATTAGTTCCCTGTGCCTCTGTCCAGCAAAGCCATTGAAGTGATACCTGGGGTAAACTGTCTGTTTCCCATCCACTCATCAAGGTTTCTCTTGAAGAGTGTTAGTGAGGAGCTCTGCCTAATGTAGATTGGAATCTTGTTCCAAAGTATGGGAAGTCTCTGGGACAGGAATCTATCCCTCCAGCACGTCCTATTTATTGTTGTGGTGAGGTTTAGATCCCTAGAGCATGTGGCTCGAAGGGATAAGGTTTTCTTTAGGTGGAGCATGTCCATCAATTCTGAGTTGGACATGGCCTTGTATGTCAGGCAGAGATCACCTTTGAGTATGCAGTATGCAACTGAGTACAGCTGGAGTTTCTTCAGTCGACCTGCATAGGGCATCTGTTTGAGGCCAGTGATCCTCTTGGTGAGGTACTTCTGTGCTCTTTCCAGCTTTTGCACGTGTCTTGTAAGGTACATCCCAAATGGGGCATTGTACTCTATGATGGGTCTGATGAGTGATGAGTTGAGGGGCACAATGACCTCTTTTGATCGGGATGTGAATCCTTTTGTGATTAGGTGGGCCACATAGAAGGATTTTCTAACCACTTTGGCAATGTGATTATCAAAGGAGAGATTACTATCTACTTCGGTCCCCAGATCCCTTATTACGTCTTCCATATTTAGGGGACTACCACCTATGTGGTAGTTTGTGGGTACTTTGTTTTTTCCAAAATGGATGACAATGCACTTTTTGGCATTTAGCTTGAGGCCATGATTTTGACACCAGGTATCCGTCTCAATGAGACCCTTTTGGAGGATGTCTGTGTCAGCCGGAGAGTCAATTATAGCCCCTAGTTTGCAGTCATCTACGAATTTGGTCAGCCACAGTCAACCTGTGCTTGCCTGTACCTCTGAGAAGTATATGCCTAAGGACTGAGCCCTGGGGAACGCCACTTGTAACTGGTTTAGAGTCGGACCTAGCTCCCACTACTCCCACCATGTGGGTTCTGTCCGTGAGCCAGTTGGCAACCCATCTTGTGGCGTAGGGGTTTATGTTCAGGCTGGTGATCTTGTTTATAATACCAGAATGGGGAATGGTGTCAAAGGCCTTTGCGAGGTTTAGGTAGGCTGTGTGTACCATCTTTCCCTCATCTATAGCCTTGGTAACAGTCTCAAAGAAGTCCACCAGGTTTAGGAGGCATGAATTGCCCTTAACAAAGCCGAACTGGGTAGGGTCCAGTGTTTGGAGGTTCCCAATGTCTCTTCATTGGTTCATAGGTAGGTACTAGTCTATTGGCCCTAGGGCCTATACAAGCCTAGTCAAAAATGTACCCTGGCTTTTGCCACCCAAGAAAATTATTTTCCTGTGCCCCTGTCAAGCAGAACCACAGAAGTGATCCCCGGGGTGAATTTCCTATTACCCATCCAATCATCAAGATTTTTCTTGAAGAGTGCTAATGAGGAGCTCTGTTTGACATAGATAGGTAGTCTGTTCCAGAGTATGGGAAGTCTCTGGGACAGGAATCTATCCCTCCAGCATGTTCTGTTTATTGTGGTGACAAGATTTAGGTCCCTAGAGCGTGTAGCTTGGAGGGATTGGGATTTCTTTAAGTGGAGCATGTCCAACAGCTCTGGGTTTAACATAGCTTTGTATGTTAGGCAGAGATCGCCTCTGAGTAGGCGATATGTGACGGAGTAAAGCTGGATTTGTTTGAGACGGTCTGCATAAGGCATCTGTTTGAGGCCAGTAATCCTCTTTGTGAGGTATTTTTGTGGCCTTTCCAGTTGTTGTAGATGTCTTGTGAGGTACATACCAAAAGGGGCGTTGTACTCTATAATGGGTCTAATGAGTGATGAGTAGAGGGGAACAATGACCTCTTTTTGTCTGGATGAGAAAGCTTTTCTGATGAGGTGTGCCATGTAGAAGGATGTCCTGATGACTTTGGCGATGTGATTATCAAAGGAGAGACTACTGTTCACCTGTGTCCCAAGGTCTCTTATTACACTTTCGGTGTTAAGTAGACTACCGCCTATGTTGTAGTTCATGGGTACAGAATTGTTACCAAAGGGGATGACAATGCACTTTTTGGCAGGATCTCATATGTTACAAATCTTAGTATTGCTAAAGATATTTTAAATTGGCCAAACAATATTTTATACAAATCTAGTCTACGCAATGCACTGTGGCAAAGACAAACTTTGAAGTTCCAAACAGTATATATGGTCACACTGTAAAAGACTTACTTTAATCTTTAAATCTACCACGTATTTTCACATTAATATCTACACTGGTAATATATGTATACAGTATCATCTGTCAGTCATTACCATAAAACAGTAGTTAAACCTACAAAAAGTTCACAAACAGGTCCACTTAGCTGATTTTCCACTAAACAGTGTCAATTTTTCATACATGTGTGGAAGAGAAGTTGTATTGAAATTCACTGACAACCATATCTCTAGTACAGAGATTTACCTATTAATAGCCTTTGTGTCTCAACATATTCAAGTATAACAGTCCCCCCCCCCCCATTTGCTTTAGGAGAGAAAAGAAATAGGAAAAACATGTGGGATAGATTCAGTATTTCTGATATTAATCTTGTTGTGCCATAGTACTTCTTAATCTAGCTATCAGCCATGTCGTGTGTTTGAGACTGCCATATTGCAACCTTTGGTGAATACATGTGAAACAGTAGTAGACGATATTCAGGGATCCCTGAGTCATAGGCACTACCATATACAGGTTAGCCCACATGATATTGGAATGCTGTTAAATAAATATATGAATTACTGACCTCCAAATAACATATTAGTTAGACTGTTGTATGCAAGTGCCTTGACCAAAAATACATCAACCTGTTTTTTAATCATTAATCAATACAGATAAATAACATTCTTTAGTTGCATTCTATTTTTCTAGATTAAAGTTGCCCATTTTGCATGTATAGTTAAGTTGTAAAAGAAACCACAGTTATAGTCGCTGAGAAGTATTTAGGACATGGCAGTATAATTGAAACCTTTTGTTCCATATGCCATTTAACTCCTCTTTTCTTCACAAGTGCAGAGGCATAAGGAAAGTCACATTTGAAACATTTAAAGATTCAGCCTTATAGCTCTGTAGGGCCTTTCTATTACTATGTCAATCAGGAGGCATTTATTGTTTAACAGAGAGCTTAATATTTCTTTGATTATTGAGTTGAGTTGAGTTGAGCATTTTCAAAGGTCTCTGGAATGCCTCTTATAATAAAATTATTGCGCCAGCTTCTGGCTTCAAGATCTACCATTTTTGTTGTAGTTCTTTAATAGTGCTATTACTGGTCTGAAGCTTTTGTTTAAGTTCATTTATTTTAAGTTCATTGTCCCTAGATTTAGCTTCATTCTGCTCAGGTCTAAGCATAATTTGGTCCAGACTAGAACCAAATGTGGTTAGTTTATGTGAAAAACCTTGTACTTCTGTTTGCAATGATTGCAGTGTATTTTTAAGGTCATCCAATGTTAAGGATTGTTCCTGCTTTGATCTGAGGACCAGCTTAGTAGTATCTTGTTGTAATTTACTAGTTTTTTGCCTTTTGGAGGAGGTCTTTCTTAGGAGTAGATATCATAGACAGTTTAGTTTTCCTAGTTAAAGTTTCCATTTGATCTGGCTGATTCTCCATTTGATGTCCAAAGTTAGATGCTTGGTTGTAGAAAATATGTTTTTATTCAATAGATCCTGGTCTGAGAGATGCCTTTTTTATTTTTCTTGTTTTAGGCCTGTATGTCTGGAAGAATCCACACCATGCGGTTCAGGGTTTAACTTCCAGTAAGTACTATTTTTGTTCAAAAAAGAGGATTCTGGCAAAAACAGAGATGAAAGAAGTATGTATTCATATTCTTGCCTTGATCTTTTGATGTTTAGAGTATTTTCTTTGAGTGATGTGCCAGCTAAAGGTCAGATAATGATTTAAGGTTTAAGGAGCTGTACAGTTAGTGTGCTTACAGGCTGTCCACCATTTTGGAAGTAAGTGGTTCTTTTAATGGATGTTATTTGAACTAACTTTTGTGGTATGTTAGAATTATTTGTCATGGTGTAAAGGCCTTTTGTTTAAGGTTCTGTTCTTTTCCCTACATTTGTGTAGGTACTCAGTTTATAGGAGAAATTATCTATGACATAGATGTCTCCTCCACAAGATCCACATCTCTACCTTTGTTGACCAGTAAATGCAGTCCCTGGCTGTGTTGACAGCCATTTGTCAGTCTGTTCCTAGGTACCCCTGCAAATGATGGTGACTATGATGCTCACCATCCCCTTTTTATGTGGAGTATGTGATGTCTGAATGACACTGTCATTCAAGCATCTACTGCCCACAGTAGCCTTCAATAACACTACATGTATCACTGTGTGACAATGAACTGCCAATGTGTACTTGTCATAACCCATAAAGGTAGACTAGACATTGCTGCTTCATCTGTGTTGTGATGCACTGTGCAAGATTGGAAAGGATGTAGTGTGGCAACTGGCTGCTGCTTGTCAGCATCACTGTCACCACTGCTGAAGAATGTTAACTTGGTGACGGTGACAGGCCAAGATGTTGTGGCTGCATTGGTTCCAATGACTGAGGCCTGAGCTGCCTGCTGCCTAGTAATTATGTTATGCTGCATGCAGTATGCAGTATGCCACACAGAGTTTGGTGGTTGTAGCAGAAGCATGCTGCAGTGCCCCCCCCCCCCCGGATGTGTCTAGTTGACAAAACTGGACCTTCAGCAGACTGAACACTCACTTTACAATGTTTCTTGTTTGTGCTTAAGTTGTGCATTGAGTTTAATTTGGTTTTGGCCGTACTGTTTAGGTCCCTTATATGGCCATCAACCAGGTCTCCAGGGGATATCCTGTATCACTTGCAACCTCAAAAGACAGTAGGAACATGGTGGGGATAAGACATGTGTACATATGTAGTCTGCGACTATAGGTGTATGGGACTGCTGGTGTGCCTGCATTTACATATCAGGTGGTCCTGTGGAATATGACTACTATGCAGTAACTGATTATACAGATGACTTGGATGCCAGATGTGGGAATCATGGGCACTCTAGGCTGATGTGCAGACATAATAGTTATGAACCCCAATGCATTGCACAGTACCCAACAATCGATAGAATGGTAGCACTCCCTATTCAGATATATGGACAACATATGGGGTCTTTATTGTCAAATGTGCATATCTCTAGTTCTTAGTATTTTATGGAGGTAGACTATATTACAGAAGCCATGCATAGCAGTGGCTCTATCCCCTTCTGTGTTAGAGAGAAAGATATTCTAGTTCATTTGTCTTAGAAATTTTTCGAGGAATATCTTGAATATTCTGCAGAGGGAAACATCTGCTATTACCCTGTGACCCATGTTTGTCTCTGAATAATCACTGTAGTCAGAAGGGTAGGTACACATATTATAGTACCTACTTGTATAGAAAGTTCATGCATTCCTCCAGGTCCAGTTTTGGGCCATATATATGTATGCCTATACAATATCACTGTCCACATGGAATCATCAGCTGCTGTTTAGTGAGCTGCTGGTGTCTTTTCATCTGCTTGTTACATTTTTGTCATTGTCACCAGCCATTACATCCTCACTTGGAAGGAAGCTAGTAGAGCTTATGGAACCCAAATACTGCTGTATTACAAACCCTGCTGCTCCTAGCATTTATGCCAATGGTAGCACCACATTTCAGTGCTTTTTACCTTTATACTCAGGTATACTTACTTGTGTACTGTTGACTTTGAATCATGACTTGTTCTTTAAGACATTAATTTGCATATTATTACACACTCATTAGACTTTGTTTCTTCATTTGTATGTCATTGTGTACTCATTTGTAAACCCTTTTCCAACACCTTTTTGCTCACTGACCTATGTATTAGCTAATTCAGTGAATCACTTACTTTCATTGCAATAGCCAATGTACGTGCTACACAACACAAGTATAAATACCACATTAAATGTTTAAAAACAAATAACTCACCACACTCACTGCAAAACAAGTTTCAAACATGTTTAAATGTTTATTAATTTATATTTAAAGACAGTAGGCAAAAAAACAATGTTCAGTTTAACAAATCCCTATACGTTTAACACATATAAACAATAATAGCTCAATGTTACTCATGACAAACACAGAGATGTGAATCCACTAAGGTCCATACTGATACCTCTATAATTTTTTTTAGAAAGTGAATCAGGTCTATACAAAGTCAACATTTCTGTTTTCCTCTTTGAACATAACAGAATTAATAATGTGAAAACAAAACAACTACTTGTATCTCTGCTGTTCTGAAACTCAAGCACACTTGTTATTACAAACCTTATACATCAATAAACATTAATTAAAAAGAATTCTATCAGCCATAAACAGTGTAAAATCATAGAAGACGCTTCCATGTACAATGTTTGCTTTGAAGCATGAAACACTATCATACTTAAAACTTATGATATGCTTTCTTGGAATATCAAAATAATCATAATCTACTATTGATATCATTAACATGTTTTCAATAGAAACAGTCTTGTGTCACTTAAAAAAAAATTTCCTACCGAATGCAAGCCAACAAGTTTACTTAGGGGTTTCCTATTATTTATTTATTTTCTTGCATGACTATCAAAGACAGCAATCTGTCAACTTCTAACCCAAGGTACAAAACATTATTAACCCATGCATTCTGAACACCAGTGCAACCACTAATCTGTAGAAGATTGTAAATGCTATTTTTTAGAAACATTGTTAATGAAGAAAAACTTTTACCCACTTTTATGTCTTATAAAACTCAGATGTTAAAAAATTTATAACCTCAATAACATCCCTACCACATTTTTGTGCTTTTTAGTCCCTCAGAAAGATTACTTTACTTTGTGGTAACTTTTATGAATACCCTCAATATTAAAGCCACATGAAAATCAGGAGAACTAAAATTAGGAGGAAGAAGGTGTGAGTTATACTTGTGTTGTCTGCTCACTCAGAATGGTGTACACTTAGAGTATGCTTAGTGCAGACATTAACGAATTGTTAAACAACATATCTAAAAATACTCACAACTATGATGAATAGTAAAGGACCCAGAAAATAGTCGACACCCTGGTATTGAATCATTGGAGATGAGCTTGAAGAGACACTTCCTGCTTGTGGGTATAACTTTGCTTACTTTAGAATACGCCTCTGGTCTAATTGGTATAACTTCACTTGCTATGTTGTTTCACATCCATCTCCATTGTCTTTCAAGGTCCACATAATATCATAATAATCTGTCAGATCTGAGAACTTTGAATGGTGTTTAATGGGTCCAAACAACATTTAGGTTAATCATTTGCTTCATAAATGCATTGTAATATTAATAAATTGCAACTTCACTGGAGTATTGAGACCTAAAACCATTTTGAAACTTATGTACTAATCTATTAATTTTTAAATAGGCATGATGCTGCTCAACAAGTAATGTTTTACAGATTTTGGAAAATTCAGATGGAATTGCTATACACTTGTAATTTGTTATAGAATTTTTCTAAAAAATGGCCACAAGTTCAACTTTTTCCTCTACTGTGGAATATTACCAGTTAAAATTCAAGTATTTTAAATATCTGTCACTGACCAGGTCAGGAAGTTTTAAGTTAACTATAAACTCTTAAATCTACTGCATAGCTGAACACATATTGTCTTGTACTTTTCATTGGTGATAAACTTGGTCTGATCCTAACAGCCAGGAATTGTTATCTTCATTTATCTTAATAAATTACATAATGGGTCGTATTCATACTCCCAGGGTTCATTTAAGTTAAACTGATTTTTGAACTAAATGAAGTTTTCTTCACTGAAGACACCAGGGGGTGAAACCAGTCTGTATTGCTTGCTGGTAACCACTACTGAAACTTCTAATAATATAGCTAAATTGAAAAAAATGAATATTAAACTCTTTGCAACTGAAATTGCCTGCTTGTTTTTTATTCCTGCGTTTTGAATACAATATCAGGATTTCTTTTTTTTTTTGTATTACGTGGAAAGAATGTGATCTTATTCACTCAGGTTGTACCCTGCAAATGGTCCTTTGAGGTCAGTGCACTACTCCAGTGCACAAATATAAATATAAATGTAAATAAATAAAAAATAAAATAAATTAATATATGCACATGGCCAAATGGTGAAGAGTGCCACTAAGCATATAAGCAGAGGGGTGTGTGGCCAAGATGGCTAACTGAGAGCAGCAACTGATGAAAGCTCTGTAATTGAAAATGTTTCTCTGACAGAAAATGTAATAAAATTTGAAGTCACTTGCTAGCTGTTATTAATTAATAGAATAATAATTAATTTATTCTTTAATAGTTAAAATAAAGATTTATAGCCCCAAGTTATTCAAAAGCAATAGTTTTCCTGTCAGAATTTCAGCTGATTGGTTAAGAGAAAAGAGACTTCAACATGAGTCACTCATGAAATGGTACTCAGGCTTCTTGTGTTAAAAAAGATATTCAGAAAATATTATCTAGTATACAGGACATATTACTTAATATAGACAAACTGGATACAAATCTAGAATGTTTCAAAAAAGAGACAAGAAAGAAAATGGGACATTGTGAAGCAATTATGAAATAACAAGGGGCACAAATCAGCAGTATGGTAGAGACATTAAATAATCATGAAAGCAGAATAACTCAAGGTGAATCTCAGACTGTTGTTTTTAAACAAAATAACTGGTTTGTTAAAAAAAAACTTGATGATTTAGAAAAAGACTGAGATGAAATAACATTAGAGTTTATGGTATACCTGAAAAGTATGAGGGAAACAATATAATAAACTTCTTAACTACCTGGCTACATAAAACATTTAATCATCTTGAAACTTTATCTTTTAGAGTTGAAGGAGCACATAGATTCCTGAGAGCACTTCTAAGAAGGAAAACTTACCACCAAGCTCAATTATAGTTAAGTTCATGGCTAGCTTAGAAAAAGATCAAATATTAAGAACAGCATGGCCCAGCTCACTTATTAAAATAGGTGAACATGTATTCAGATTTGACAATGACTATTCCAGTAAAGTAATGAGTAAAAGAAAATCCTGTTTCCCACTGATCAAGGAACATAAAAAAAACAATATTAAAGCTACTTTTGTGTTTCCTGCATAGATCAAATTATTCCTTTCTGAACAAACCAAAATATGTAACATGCTAAAGCGAGCATCCACTTTTGTTAACAACAATAAAATCCTTAATACTGAAGAAAAGGAGTGGAACAGTATATGTCTGAAGAGACAGAGTGAGCTGAAGTCTATGAAAACTGCTTCTAAAACTAAACCCCCTAAAAACAAATTACTCTTAGTCACTGATTAAAACAGCTTAAAAGAAGTATAAAAATGGGAAACTTACAATGGTGCTGTGAGTTGTCATTTTCACATACTGTAGCCAGATTCTGATGTCAGCATGTAAAGCTTAGATCAGAACAGTAATTCACAATGGCTAAACACACCTATTCAAATTAAATAAGCAGGAAGTATTTTATATGTAGTCAGGATTTATTTAAAACAGCTACACTACTAAATACTCACTTTATCAATACTGTACAGACTCTCTTAACATCCAGCAGCAACACTACTCCTCTACCTACTCTCTCAACTCACCTAACAACAATTATTTCTCCCTACAACCTGTCTCCACATCATTCATCAGAGCTCTTCTTCTAAAGCTAAAACCCTGCTCCCCTCCACTGACAACTTACCTCTTGTTTTCCTAAAATTAGCAGCTGACTCAATAGCATTCCCAATATCTATTATCATTAACAGCTCTATCCAAAAATCCACTGTGCCTACCCTGTGGAAATCTTTCTATACCATTCCCTTACACAAAGGTGGAAACTCCACAGAGCCATCCAATTACCAGCATATTGCCATCTTATCCCCCCTCTCTAAAATTCTTGAAAAAAGCATTCATACTCAACTTCTCAAACACCTACTCCAACATAACCTTCTCACTCCAATCCAACACGGTTTCCGTCCCAGACACAGCACAACTACTGCCCTCCTAACATTTACCCACACCATTGCTGAGGCCCTCAACAACAATAAACTCATCTCTTGCCTGCTTTTAGACCTATCTAAAGCCTTCAACACAGTCTCCCACCCTCTACTACTATCCAAACTCGCCAACTTCAACATATCATCCTCCACCATTTCCTGGTTTTCTAGCTACTTGTCTGGCAGACAGCAATCTGTTAAATGGCTCTCCTCTTCTTCTCCCTTCTTACCTGTTCCAACAGGGGTTCCTCAGGGCTCCATCCTAGGACCCCTCCTGTTCAATATTTTCACCAATGACCTCCACACATCATGTCAACTATCCTCCCTCATACAGTACGCTGATGATTCTACCCACATCACTATCTCTGACAACATCTCTGAACTTCATTCCCTTACTCAGCAATCCTTTCTATCTACTGAACAGTGGCTAGCAGATAACCTACTTATCCTCAACCCCAAAAAGACTAAACTCTTATTATTCCTCCCCCGCTCACTCTCCCACCTTAAAACCTCCTTCTCAATCAGTTCCTCAAATAAAATTCTTAGTAAACCTGATGCTCATTCTAAACTTCTTGGAGTCATTATTGATGATGAACTCAAATTTAACCTACACCACCTACACTGTATAAAAAAGACCAACCAGAAATTAGGCTTACTCTATCAAAATAAAAAATATCTGACTCCAAATGCTAGACTTACCCTAGGCCAAGCTTTTCTCCTCCCACTACTTCTCTATGCTGCCCCATTGTTTACTAACATTCAAACCACAAATTTACACAAACTCCAGAAAACCTACCATAAGGTTGCAAGATTCATCACAAACTCTCCATACAAAACACACCACTGCACAGCCCTTACATCCCTTAATTGGCTTGAATTCCCTCACTTACTATTATTTTCCCAACTTCAAATGATTCACTCTATTCACTATAAGCCTGCATCTTGTCCTGCTCTCTCAGCTTTCATCTCTTCCTATAAACCTGCTCTTACCCTCTGTACCTTCAACCTACAACTACTTCAGTCTTTCCAACCAAAGAAAAATGTTGGCAAACTCTTATATAAATGCTCTATAGCCCAAGCTTGGAACAAACTTCTTACAGACATTTGCTCTACTATTCACCCAGCCCAATTTAAAGAAAAACTCAAACTCCATCTACTTAGCTCCAAAATTTGTTCCTGTACAACCCCAACTTAACCCCTCCCTTCTTATCTTAGCTCTCCTACCTCAGTTACCTTGAACCTCATATCATTATTGCTTATTACATATTACATCTCTACTATACATACTGTTAACCTCCCCTCTGTTACATCTAAATACATCTTATAGTGTATCTACCTTCTTTTCCCTATTCACACACACACACACACACACACACACACACACACACACACACACACACACACACACACACACACACACATATATATATATATATATATATATAGATATGTGTGTCTGAACATCAGAAATTCCTCTACTGCTAACACCTCTCTATACTTTAGGTACCTTAAAATGGCTCAAACCTTACTGTCTGTAAATATGCAAATAACTCTATCTTGTTATTTTTTATTCTCCTCTCCTTTATCTTAAGCCCCACCAAATAAGATAATTGTGTGCTACAATGTATGCGTTGAATATTATAATTTCTGTATAACTCAATGTCTTGAATGTTTCATTACTAAAATGTTTTTTTTTTTACCAACAATGTATAACACAATAGCTGATTTTTTTTTTGTTACTGTATTTCTTGGAGCTTTTCTCCTCGGGTCTCCACTGAAAATGGGAGAAAAGCCCAGCTGGACTAACCCGGTTAACAAATGTCAATAAATAAATAAATAAATAATATTAAAATTAATAAGAGTATGAATATGGAAGTACACAACAATATCTATTATGTAAGATTAATAAAAGAGCTGTATAAGTAAATTAAAAATATGTACACATGCTATAATATTTAATAGAGAACTGATGATTAAATAGCTCTTTGATGGGAGATTTTAGAAGTACAAGATATATAGAATATGGTAGAAAACTAGTGGGAAAATGAGACAAAAATATATTTAAATAACAAACCACAGATTTCTATTGCATATACCTGTATAGGACAAAAATGTGAATGTACAAGATCTCATACTTTACACAGAAAATCATAGAAAGTATTTTGAAATAATATGAAAGCTGAAATGTGAAGCTTGGTCATGTGAACGTTGAATCTTTTTACATGTTGAATGTTATTAGATTCACTAAAATTACCTGAAACAACTCATTTCATAAGTCAAAGTTGAAATATGAGTGTTTTATTTCTGAATCAGTACATTTGTTTTGACAGAAAATAAAGCTGATTTTTCAATACAGGAAAGGGAACGGGACTTAAACTGAACACTTTACAACTTTGAATACAATATGAACTGCAATTCTGTTTTTTGACTCCATAGAAATAGCAAGGCATTCTCTTCGACCTCAGTAATGTGCACATTTTTATGAAGTAGTTTAATAAGCTAACATGTTTTAAATATTTTAATACTTAATGTACTAAGAGTACTACAGAAATTTGAAATACAGGCACTTGTACTCAATCTAATTCAAAACTTTTTGTTAGCGCTATACAGTATATATGTGTCTTTTGACATAACTATATATGTTTATTGATCTCTCTTTTAAATTATAGTTTAGTATGATAAGATTGCCTGTGACCTATAAGTTTACAGATTTATCTCTTCATGTCCCACACTGTTATACTTATTTATTTAGAGATCTAGTTATAATAATGTTGAGTAAGTGAATAATTTAGTAATATTAAATGGGTAATTTGCACTACTATTATATAAACAGGCATATAGTATACTATTTGTTTAATTATTTAATGTCTATGATTATAGAAGAGGATTATTAACCTTGTATGTAGTAATGGGGGATAAAATTAAATGGCAAAATATATAACTAAATTAATAGTCTCTAATTATTTTGAACTACATATAATATATTAATTATTTGTAAGTCATGCTAGCTTTTGGCTAGTTTTTGAGATGAATTCTTAGGTGTTGCTAGACAGAGCAATAGTTTAGTAGTTTGGATATTCAATAAGCAGACTAGGAACTTTGTTATCCATGGTAGGTTGTGCTTTATTAGTATTATATACAGTTACAGTTGTAGACTTGTCTTTGTTTTTGTTATTTTTGAATTTTAGTAGCTTAATGTGTAGAAAGGAAGAATTCAAAAACATCTGGAATGTCAAGATAGTGTGAGAGGAACACATTAAAATCTTATATATAATTAAATGAATATGGTAGATAAATGTGTCATATTATCTTTTAAAATGAATCTTTTTAAATTCACAGTATGCATTAATGTAAATGGACTAAATAATAGCAACAAAAGGAAATCATTAATGAGAAATCTAAAATGTATTTTATTTTACATTTGTTTTCCGAGGAGGTCCAACTGGACAGTGCTGCCTGTTTTCAGCAGAGGCTGAAATTAAAAATAAATAGAGTAGACATTATATTCTTACAGGAGACTCATTTACTAGACAAAGATATACAATATTTAAATAATAATGTTATCATTTTCTTCTTTTAACAATATGATGAGAGGAAATGCTATACTTTGGAGAAATTCCACTGTAATGCCTAAGGTCATGGAATCCTTTAATGATCCTAAATAAATTTATACATTTGTAATAATTAAATATAAGGGCAAACTCTATGCATTAGCTAATGTTTACTGGATCCCTGGAATAGGTGCAAGAGTGGCTTAAGACCATTTAAATGTACTACAAAGTCATTGGAAGGGTAGTTTCATTTTAAGGGATTTTAACTGCATATCTAGTATAGAATATGCAAAGAAACAGAAGAAAGCTAAAATACTGGCATCAGCTAAAACACTAAGTAGATGGATTAGTAACAATAATTTAGTTGATTTACTAGTAGAAGCAAAAGAAAAGTCATTGTTCTTCACCAATTATTCTTATGTGCTGGGACACAAACTGGAACTGATAGGATTTATGCCTCTACAGATTTACTTAATAAAGTGAATTATTTTAAAACTATTCCTTGTTGTCTATTTCATCATAGAGCACTAAGTATTAATATAGTAATGGATATAAGGAAATTTCAGATTATTTATAGAATCCTAGTATATATGATGAAATTAAAAGAGTTTAAAAGTTACCTTAAGGAGCAAATTAAGGATTTTTTTTACTTTTGAATGATACTGGTCAGGTTAGTAAAGTCATACTATGAGACTCCTTAAAAATGCATATTAAAGATAGAACAGGAAGATGGGCTATTAATAAAATGAAATAATGGGATATAGAATTGTTAGAAATACACAGAGTGAGGTTTGAACAACAAATAAAGAAATTAGATAATACTGAAATCATTAAAAAATTACTGACAAAATATCAAAGAGTTTTAATAGATAAAGTGGAGATAGCTTTACAAAAAAATAAAATTGCATAGTTATGCAATTAATTCAAAAAATCTATATAGATTAGCTAATAGAGGTAAGATGTTAAACAAAAGGGCACAAACCAGTGATATCTGAAATCCTCACAGTAATAAGCTTGCTTCAGATATTGAGGAAATGCTTAATATTTTTAACAACTCCATGAGGATCTTAAAGATAAAAATAATAATCCTGATGATTACAAAACAGACAATTATTTAAAGAAAAGTGTTAATCGGAAAATAAATGACCAAATAATATCTCAATTTAATAAGCCTATTACCCTGATGGAAGTTAAAAATGCTATTAAAAAAGGTAAAAATGTTAAAGTTCCAAGGCTAGATGGTTTAAGTATGAAATTATATAGTCTGCTTCTGTTAAATGTTTTAGAATTACTGCGTGATGTTTTCAGGATAATTCAGGGTAACAAAATAATTCCTTCCTCATGGAAAATTTCTGTAATCTTACCTATACTTAAACAAGAAAAGGATAAGCTAGTCTCCTCATATACACCTATTTCATTATTAAATGTAAACTATAAACTGTTTACTTCCATTTTTGCCCCAAGATTAAGAGATATAGTAAATACATTAATTAATAAAGATCAAACAGGATTTATAGTCAATAGATTAATGTAAGATAATGTAAAAATGGTAGTAACTATCTTAGTTTTAGAAAACGGAATGAAAAAGAAATCGGTCCTGATTAGCTTGGATATTGAAAAACTTTTGATTCTGTAGATCGGAACTACTTGTTTAAAACTTTAGAAGCATTTGCATTTCTAGAACACTTTATTAGAATATTAATGAACCTATAAAGAGACTACAAAGAATATGTTAAAATTGGACCTTACATTTCTCAAGGACTCATGTTAAACAAAGGCACAAAACAAGGGTGTCCCTTGTCCCCTTTACTATTTGCATCAGTTATCAAATTCTTAACTAATAGTATAAGAAACAATGGAAAAACTGATGGATTTTCAATTACTGGAGATTGTCAATCTAAAATACAGGTTTTTGCAGATGATATTTTACTAACTGTAGGAGATTTCAATTATTTGATCAAAGAAGCAGATGAAATTGAAAACTCTCATGAAATGTCACTGCTGAAATTTAATAGCAGTAAAACTGAAACTTTAGTGCTAAATCAATTACTAGATAGTAAGTTTAAGGATAAATATAAATATAATTGGGAAGGAAAATAATTAAAATATTTAGGAATATAAATCTAGCCAGATGTGAGTAAGGTTATTAATAATAATTTTGAAAAAGTAATTGGAGAAGTGCTACTTCTTATTAAAAAAAGAATACCTGACAAAAAATTAGAGAAAATGAAAAAATATTAACTTCATTCTTATGGTATCCTAAAATGCTGAGAATTGCTTATAATAAAAATATTCTAAGTTTGTTTCCTGCCTTTCCTTTAACTAGTCTAGTCCAGATGCAGACTTGCTGTATCCAGGGCTGTTGATAAGCTTCTGAGCTCCCCAAGCCTTTCTGTGTTGGAGGGAAGCCTCCTAGCTTATCAGTGGGAGTGGTAAGCACTAGGTAGCCTATCTACCACAAGAGTAGATTTTGGCCCAGAAATTGTAGTTCATAGGTTCATAGGTAGGTATTAGGCTATCGGCCCTGGGGCCTATACAAGCCCAGCCAAAAAAGGTACTCTGGCTTTTGCCACCAAAGAAAATTATTTTCCTGTGCCATGGTCGTGCAGAGCCACAGAAGTGATCCCCAGGGTGAATTTCCTATTTCCCCTTCAATCATCAAAATTTTTCTTGAAGAGTGCTAATGAGGAGCTTTGTTTGATATAGCTAGGTAGTTTATTCCAGAGTATGGGAAGTCTCTGGGACAGGAATCTATCCCTCCGGCATGTTCTGTTTATTGTGGTAACAAGGTTTAGGTCCATAGAG
Organism: Protopterus annectens; assembly: GCF_019279795.1. Classification (NCBI taxonomy): domain Eukaryota; kingdom Metazoa; phylum Chordata; order Ceratodontiformes; family Protopteridae; genus Protopterus; species Protopterus annectens. The sequence continues at coordinate 271,959,086 of NC_056733.1, forward strand.
TGTGTAGCTTGGAGTGATTGGGATTTCTTTAAGTGGTGCATGTCCAGCAACTCTGGGTTTGACATAGCTTTGTATGTTAGGCAGAGATCACCTCTGAGTAGGCGATATGCGATGGAGTAAAGCTGGAGTTTTTTGAGATGGTCTGCGTAGGGCATCTGTTTGAGGCTGGTAACCCTCTTTGTGAGGTATTTCTGCGGCCTTTCCAGTTGTTGCAGATGTCTTGTGAGGTATATACCAAAAGGGGCGTTGTACTCTATAATGGGTCTAATGAGTGATGAGAAGAGGGGAACAATGACCACTTTTTTTCTGGATGAGAAATATTTTGTGATGAGGTGTGCCACCTAGAAGGATTTCCTGATTACTGAGGCGATGTGATTATCAAAGGAGAGACTACTGTCCACCTGTGTCCCAAGGTCTCTTATCGCACTTTCGGTGTTAAGTATACTACCATCTATGCTGTAGTTCATGGGTACAGAGTTTTTACCAAAGGGGATGACAATGCACTTTTTGGCATTAAGCTTGAGGCCATGGTTTTGACACCAGGCATCTGTCTCAGTGAAGCCCTTTTGTAGGATGTCCACATCGTTAGGAGTTTTGATTATGGCTCCTAGTTTGCAGTCATCTGCGAACTTCATTAGCCAAAGTCCTTCTGTCTAGCCTGTACTTCAGAGAAGTAGATACCAAACAGGAGAGGACCCAAGACTGAACCCTGTGGTACTCCACTTGTCACTGGTCTGAAGTTGGATTTGGAGTCTGCTACATTCACTGTGTGGGTTCTGTCAGTGAGCCAGTTGGCAAACCATCTTGTGACATAGGGATTTATACCTAGTTTAGTGAGTTTATCTACAGTTCCAGAGTGGGGGATGCTGTTGAAAGCCTTGGCAAGATCTAGATAGGCTGTGTGAACCAACTTACCCTCATCTATGGCTTTAATGACTGCTTCAAAGAAGTCTATCAGGTTTAGGAGACATGATCTGCCTTTTATAAACCCGAACTGGGTTGGGTCCAGAGTTTGGAGATTACCAATGTCTTTGTTTATAAGTTCCATGATGATACGTTCCATGGCCTTGCAGACCAGGCTCATCAGGCTAATGGGATGGTAGTTCCCAGGGTCCGTGGTTGCTCCCCCCTTGTGAAGTGGGATAACCGTCCCTGTGTGCCATTCAGCAGGCACAAAGCCTGAGGTGAGGCTATGTTTGAACATGGTACTTACGTGGGGTGCCAGTTCGTTCTGTAGTCCATGTAGAATGCAGCCTGGGATGTTGTCTGGTCCCATGGATGCTGTGTTCTTGACTTTGGAGAGTGTGGTTTTTACCTGTGCAGCCATGATTACAGGAACTTTGCATTCTTCCGGTATAGAGATGGGCTCTTTAGGGGGTGAGAGGGGGGTAAAGTTAGCACTGAACCTATCTGCCAGAATGTTGGCAATATCAGTTGGTTCTGTATATTTAGTGCCATTGTGCTGTAACTCATAGCAGATCTGAGTGTTGCCATTGATATTCATGACATAGCTATAGAATGCTTTGTGGTTGTCTTTAGAATCAGTGGCAGCAATTTTGTTTTTGTAACTAGCTTTGGAGGATTTTATCAGGGATCGCAGCTTCTTACTGAGGCTGACCAGGGAGCTCCTCCACTCATGGGATTTTATTCTCTTTTGCAACAGTTTCTTCCTTCAGTTGTATAGTTTGTTTATAGCAGGAGACCACCAGATTGGCTTCCTTTTTTTGGAGGATAGCGTCTTGGTTCTGTTTGGAAAGCACAATCCATGCACTCATGTAAGTGCAATTGTGTAGGATTCAGTAGTTGTAACTGTATTGTCCATCTGCATGGGTGTCATGAAGTTCACCATTTCTGTCTTAAGAAGCATGAAGTTGGCTTTGGAGAAATTTTTTACCATGGTTTCCTTAATGGGGGTGGGGGCAGGATGTGGATATCTAGGGTAATTAGCTTATGGTCGGATCGGACCAATGAGGCGTTGACCTCAGGTGTGGAACACCGGTCACTCATGTTGGTAATGACTAGATCTAGGTTATTGTTGCCCCTTTTGGGGGCGTGGATAAGCTGATCCAGGGCATTGGAGTTTATGAATTCCAGAAAGCATTGAGTGAAGGAGTTGGTACATGAGTAGTTTTCCCAGTTAATGGTGGGGTAGTTGAAATCGCCCATTATTAGGGTGTTTGGTTGAACCCTAATATTTTCTAGTACAGCAAGAAAAGAGGAGTGGGAATCCTAGGGCATGGTGGGGGATCTGTAGCAAACTACAATTTGGATTGCAGTTTTGCCAGAGTTAGTTGCACTTGGATAACCTCGGCTGCATTATGCTGAGCAACTAGCTTGGAGGTGTCTACTCCTCTTGTGGAAGATAGGCTGCCTAGTTCTTACCACTCCCACTGATAAGCTAGGTGGCTTCCCTCCAACAGAGAAAGTCTTGGGGAGCTCAGAAGCTTACCAACAGCCTAGTTTATTGGCCATTTGGGCAGTTTTTCCATCTCTTTCAACTTTCTGGTTTAAAAGCCTGCATTTGCGCTTGTTTCCTGCCTTTCTTGTAACTAGTCTAGTCCAAATACAGATTTGCTGTATCCAGGACTGTGGTAAGCTTCTGAGCCCCCCAAGCTTTCTGTGTTGGAGGGAAGCCTTCTAGCTTTTCAGTGGGAGTGGTAAGCACTAGATAGCCTATCTACCACAAGAGGAGTGGTTTCTGGCCCAGAAACTGTAGTTTATTGGCTGTTTGGGTAGTTTTCCATCTCTTTTAACTTTCTGGTTCAAAAGACTGCGTTTGCGCTTGTTTCCTGCCTTTCCTGTAACTAGTCTAGTCCAGGTACAGATTTGCTGTATCTAGGACTGTGTGCAAGCTTCTGAACCCCCAAGCCTTTCTGTGTTGGAGGGTAGCCTTCTAGCTTGTCAGTGGGAGTGGTAAGTACTAGGTAGCCTATCTACCACAAGAGGAGTGTTTTTTGGCCCAGAAATTGAAGTTTATTGACAATTTGGGCAGTTTTTCCATCTCTTTCAACTTTATGGTTTAAAAGCCCACATCTGCACTTGTTTCCCTCATTTACTATAACTAATCTAGTCCAGATACAGATTTGCTGTATCCAGGACTGTTTGTAAGCTTCTGAGCAGTGCCAAAGTCTGCTCTTCAATTTTTCCCTTAGATCTGCTAGTTTTCTCCCCTCCTGCACTTTTACTAGCTTTTTAGTTTAGCACTTCTTCCAGACTTCTTGTAACAATTATTGTAGTATACAAAAGTGCTACCAGCACTAAATGTTCTACAAGGAAACAGCTCCAGAACTTATTAATGCCCACCCCTCCAAGCATGTCTGAAGGTCAGTTCCCTGTGCTTTCTCCTATTAACCTGGTGAACTTGGGCATCCTGAGGCAATGTAGCAACTGTCTCATGTACACTGACAACCTTCTCCTCTTACCCCCAACACTCAGACTTGTGAGAGATGCACTTATATATCCAAGTTGGAAGCCACAAACTCTCCTGCCAAGACCAGAATAGCTGGTCAGGAGGAGAAGGTCAACACCTGAACCACATCACATGGAACACATAGCAGCATTGTCTTCACATAAAAACACAAACCACACACCCACCTTCGTGGAGGGTCTCAATAAAAATCTAACCAAACAGCAGAGACCTCCAAGGCAGAAACACACTTGACCACCACAACACAACACTAATCACGAGACACATAACTCTCCTAAACAGTGTGCCACTCAACCAAAGCCCCTGAGGCAAAACAGCATGCCCAACACACTAGTCATAGGTGACTCTACAGTGAGGCACACTGATGTCCCACTCACTAGGTTGAATAAGGAGAAAGTAACAGTCAGCTGCCTGTCAGGCACTAGGATCCACCACATAAAGCATGCACTCAGGACCCTCAACAACAGGTACAAATATGACTGTCATTTTACATGTGAGTGTGAATGACCTGAGATGTACCTCCTTGGACTACATGAAAAGAGACATGGAGGAGCTCTTAGATTATGTAGCCCAGGCAGGTATGACCCTAGCCTTGAGCAGCATCCTACCATCACCCAGACTGATACCACAGTACAAGCAGAAAATGATTGGTTTCAACAATTGGCTATGTTTCTAGTGTCATTCTAAGGGGGTCCAATATCTGTCGCCTGGGATGACATGACTGACAGACCTCAATGTTTTGCCAGAAATGGCTTGCATCTGTCACCCCTGAGCTTCCAGATAGTGGCCAAGGCTATTGCCAGCCCTATAGTGCCTTTTTAGGCAGTGTTCCAAAGAACAAATTACTACTGTAACAAACAAATGCAATTTGAGGGTCATGCTGCTCAATGCTAGAAGTCTAAATCTCAAAATGCACTCACTCAAAGTACTCCTTAAAATGGAGAACATCGACATTTGTGCTGTAACAGAGACCTGGTTCAAGGCAGCAGAAAGCACCCCTGCACTACCAGGCTACAACTCATTCCACACCTTTTGGCCCTAGAACTTGGACCAAAGCTCCAAAGTGGTGGTGTTTCCATATTCATAAAGGATGTGCACACCTCCAGACTGGTAGCCCAACCTAATGCATCTGAGATACTTCAGGTGCAGCTAACATTGGGTAAGACAGCGATTCAGGTCGTAGCCTGCTATAGGTCCCCAACCATGTCCCAAGATTCACACTCCACATTCCTAAGAACCCTGGAGAATATTAAGGTCCAACCTAACACTCTCATACTGGGCGACTTCAACTACCCCTCCATTAACTGGGAAAATTACTCATGTACCAATACACTTGCCCAACTCTTTCTGGAATTCATTAATACCAATGCCCTCGACCAGCTCATTCTTACCCCCACTAGAGGTAGCAAAATCCTTGACCTGGTCATTACTAATAAGGGTGACAGTTGCTCTATACCAATAGTCAACTCCTCCCTGGTTAGATCCGATCATAAGCTAATCACCTTGGAAATCCACATCCCTTCCACCCCCCCAACAAAGGTAACCACCATGAAAACTTCTCCAAAGCTAACTTTGGGCTCCTAAAAACAGAGAGGCTAACTTCACGGCACCCATGAAAATGGAGAATAGTTATATGACTGCCAAATCATACAACAGTGCACTGTACGAACATGTACACAAATGCATGGATCTCGCCATACCCAATAGAACTAAGATACTCTCCTCAAAAAAAAGTAAGCCAATCTGGTAGTCCCCTGCCATAAACAAACTCTACAACAGAAGGACGAAACTGATGCGGAATAAGGTGAAGTCCCAAGACTGGAAAAACTCCCTTATCAGCCTCAACAAAAGGTTGAGATCCCTCATCAAATCCTCTAAAGCTAGCTATGAAAACAGAATTGCAGCAGATATCTATAGTTATGTAAAGAATCTCCATGACAATACCCAGATTTGCTCTGAGCTACTGCACACTGGTATCTCCTATACCAAGCCAACAGATATTGCAAATATACTGGTGGACAGATTCAGTGCTAAATTTACCCCTCTTGCCCCCCCCCCAAAGGACCAATCAGAATACCAGTAGATTGCCAGGCACTCAGTATTACTGCTGTACAGGTTAAAACAGCACTGTCCAAGGCCATGAATACAGCTTCTATGGGACCTGACAGTATCCCTGGCTGTGTTCTACATGAACTACAGAGTGAACTGGCACCTCACCTGTGTGCCCTGTTCAATCACAGCCTCATCTCAGGCTTTGTCCCTACCAAATGGCACACTGCTAAAGTCATCCCTCTCCACAAAGGAGGAGTGACTACAGACCCTAGGAACTATCACCCCATTAGTCTGACGAGTCTGATATGCAAAGCTATGGAATGCATCATCATGGACCTAATAAATAAGGATATAGGGAATCTCCAAACTCTGGATCCTACACAGTTTGGTTTTGTGAAGGGTAGATCATGCCTGCTGAACTTGGTTGACTTCTTTGAGTCAGTCACCAGAGCTGTGGATGAAGGTAAGGTGGTTCATACAGCCTACCTTGATCTGGCCAAGGCCTTTGATACCATTCCCCACTCAGGAATCCTAGAAAAACTTACTAAGCTAGGCATCAACCCCTATATCACTAGGTGGGTTGCAAACTGGCTCACAGATAGAACCCACAGTGTGAAAGTAGCTGACTCCAAGTCAGACTGCCGACCAGTCATGAGTGGAGTCCCACAGGGTTCAGTCCTGGGTCCTCTCCTGTTTGGTATCTACTTCTCTGAAGTCCATGCCAACACAAAGAGACTCTGGCTGACAAAGTTCGCAGATGATTGCAAGTTGGGAGCTATTATTAACTCCCAAGTTATGTTGACATACTACAGAAAGGCCTCAATGAGACCAACAACTGGTGTCAGAACCATGGCCTTAAGCTCAATGCCAAAACATGTGTCTTCATCCCCTTTGGGAAAAACTCAGTTCCTTTGAATTACCACATTGATGGTAGTCCACTGAACACAGAAGGCATTATAAGAGAATGGGAACACAGGCTGACAGCAACCTCTCTTTTGACCACCACCTTGCCACTGTAGTCAGAAAGTCCTTCTATGTGGCACATCTCATTACTAAGGGTTTTGCATCCAGGAAGAAAGAGGTCATTGTCTCCCTCTACTCTTCACTCATTAGGCCAATCACTGAGTACAATGCCCCATTTGGTATGTACCTCACTAGACACTTGCAACAACTGGAGAGGCTGCAAAGTACCTCACAAAGAGGATCCTGGCCTTTAAACACTTGTCCTATATGGACAGATTAAAAAAATTCCAACTATTCTCTGTCTCATATAGCCTACTTAGAGGCGATCTCTGCTTGACTTATCAAGCCATATCTCACCCAGCTCTTTTAGAAATGCTACATCTAAAGAAATCCCACCATTGGGATCTCTACCATCTAATGAAATCCCACCACATGCTCCAGAGACCTCAACCTCATTACCACAATCAACAGAACATGCTGGTGGGACAGGTTCATAACCCTGAGACTGCCCATGCCATGGAATAGACTTCCCATACATGTCCAGCAGAGCACCTCACTGGCCATCTTCAAAAGAAATCTTGATGAGTGGATGGGAAATAGAAAATTCACCCCGGGGATCACTCCAGTGGCTCTACTCGACAGAGGCACTAGGAACTAAGGTTGAGTGTCATGATGCCAGGATAATCCTATGGGCTATGCTTGTAAAGGGTCCAGGGCCATTAGCCTAGTACACACCTATGAACCTATGTCCCTATATAAATCATGTACGATTAAAGGAATATGGTGGAATTAGCTTCCCAGATGTAGAATCTTATTCTATTGCAAATTTAAGTGTATTATACTCTGGTCTGGATAGGTTTAACCTACACCAGTCAATGGAAAACCATCCAGGAGCAGATTACACTAAATTCTTATAAGTTTATTAAAGATGATAAATTATAAATATGTAATAATCTTTTAATCTGGTTAACAAAATTTACTTTAGAAGGAAATACATTTAATTAATTTCAATCTTTAGACTCTGCACGTATGAAATCAGTTCTTAAAACAGTTAAGAAATACGTTTTTAAAAGTCCATTAATATCAAAATGAACATGAAAGGCAAAAAGACAAACTTGGAATCAAAACACCAAAGCGAGCAGGAAATACGTGACAAAAGACAGTTTAATGTTGTTAGCGCTTTCGGAAATAGACTGTGCTTTTCCTTCTTCAGACATAAAACACTCACATTCAAATGTTTTTAAAAGAACAAATCTAGTGTTAATTATTTAATTAGCTGAAGTGAAAAATCAAGATTTAAAGTGAAATACTCTATTACTTGGCCACTTCTAAGTAGTTGCAACCAAAAACAGTTGCATAAAATCCAGCTAAACAACCCTTAGTTTACAGAAATTCATAACAGCATTAGGCTTGTCCTTCGTTCCTGACTCTGGAATGAATTTAGTTAATACAATAGTGGACCTTAAACTTTTTGTACGTAAGATTAATTTAAATGCTATTATGGGCTCATCCTCCTGTTTTTCTAACTCATTGCGAGTCTCTAGCATTTTTAATCCACCTCTTCATCCTAATGTTCTGGCATTTGAGAAAATGTGCAAACTGGATTTTAGGTCTTTTGTTGACACTGGTTTAAAGGGCAAGAAAGGCTTTCATAACATCAGTGAAAAAGAACGTGACTTTATTAGATTGTTGAATGACTGTAAAATTAGAATGATGAAGCCAGACAAAGGAGGTGGCCTAGTTTGTATGAATCACAGTACTTATATCTCTTGTATGGCTGAATATCTAAACAATTCAATTTACCAACAAGTTTGTCTTAATGAAGTTAATATGGCCTATAGTAAGATTAGGGCCACATTAAATGAACTTTTTATTGAAAAAGTAATTGATTTAGATTTGCTTAATTTTTTAACCATGCCAGCCCCTAGGCTGGCATCTTTATTTGGCATCCCTAAGATCCACAAGCGGCTTGTTGACCCCCCTTTTAGACCCATTGTTGACGGACGTGGGTCAATTACCTATGGTTGTGCCAAGTATGTGGACAGTATTTTAAGGCCTTTAGTAGAGAATGAATACCAAATATGTAAAGATTCGTGGAGTTTTCTAATGGAACTCAGTAGCATCCCTTTTAAACAGGACTATAAATTATTGACTATTGATGTAAAGGACTTGTACACCGTGATCCCCCAAGAATTGGGGATAGAGTGGATAAGAGATTTCTTACATGCAAGGAAAACTGACAACAACATCACTTACATCGTAATTACTTTGTTGGAGTTAGTTTTGTTTAACACTTTATGTGGCTTGAGGGGGATTTTTTCCTCCAAAAATCAGGGGTAGCCATGGGATCTCCCTGTGGTGGTAGTTTTGCCAATTGTATAATGGCACATTGGGAGACCACCATCCTTTTCCAAACTACTATGTTTAAGAACAATGTCGCTTGGTATACAAGATACCAAGATGACATGTTTATTTTATGGAAAGGCCCAGGCGAAACAGTGGAAGATTTTATTAAATTAATCACTGCTTCAACCAATTTTTTGGAGTTTACATTCAATTTGGAAAATGAAACTATTAATTTTCTTGACATTTGTATTCATAAGGACGTAGTTAGAAACAGATTTAAAAGTACAATTTATAGAAAGCCCACATATTCCAACTCTTTCCTTCATTTCTCCAGTTGTCACCCTTACCACCAAAAGAGAGCAATGGTTAAGGGGAAGATGGTGAGGGCAGCCAGAATGATTTCAGATGAGGCTGATTTCATTGAAGAATGTGGTCTGCTTGAAAGAATGTTTCTTAAGAGGGGTTACCCGCCGAGTTTAGTCTCTAACATTTCCATAGAGGTAACCACTAAATGGCATGCTGGCTGCTTTAAGCCATTACTAGGAACTGGGGGTTGGGAAGAACTTGATATTCCTGTTGGGGAGGTACAGGTTTCTCTACCTAGTAACACCAACTGTCATATTACAAGTTTTTTATGTACATACAATTTAGACCACTCTTTTATTAGGGAGACCTTATATAAAAATTGGACTCTCCTTATAGAGGATATGTCTCTATACAAAGCCTTTGGCGACAAACCAAAAATTACCTTTAGACGAGGGCAAAACTTAAAAATGTTATTGCAATACTCCACCAACCCATCCCCTAATAATAATAAAAACAAGGGTATGTTTAAGTGTGGAAGGTGTCACCAATGCAAGCACTTAAACTTGAATCATCAATTTAAAATTAGGGACAGGTTTTATAAAACCCAGGATAAATTCTCATGTGACACAAAAGGAGTGGTGTATTGCACTTGCTGCCAAGTTTGTAAAGCTTTCTATATCGGTAAGACCGAAAGGAAGCTAAGGCAACGCATTTATGAACATCTGTATGCTATAAGTAAGAGGGATACAACTAATGCATTGGCTAGGCATATTGATGATTTCCCAGACAACTCCTTTAAGTTTTCAGTATTAAAGCACATAAGCGTAGATGTGAGAGGTGGCCCTTGGTAAATCAATTTGGAAATTGAAGAATTAAGATGGCAAATTTCTACTGCAGCATATTTGCCCCCAGGGTTGAATGAAACAGTTTCGATTAAATGTTTTTTAAAGCTTTTGTCTTTAAAAAGATGAATTTAGAAAAGGTAAACTATTCTTATTGATAGTTTCCCTTTAGTATTGGTACACACACATTGTGTCTTGTTGAACATGCATTTTAGATTTTTTAGCAACAATTTTATTAATTATAAATTAATTATTTTAGATTTGTATTTAAATTGTACGTATGTAGGCTGTTATGAATTTCTGTAAACTAAGGGTTGTTTAGCTGGATTTTATGCAACTGTTTTTGGTTGCAACTACTTAGAAGTGGCCAAGTAATAGAGTATTTCACTTTAAATCTTAATATCAAAATGAAAATTTTTGTGTTTTCAAATTGCACATACCTCCAATTTAAGGAAACTCAGAACAATGTTAAAATTAATTTACTAAAAGGGAAGGGATAATCATTATGATCTCATGATTTTGAAAAAATAAAGCTAAGTCCCAACAATATTTAATGAAAAAATATTATATGAATATATAAATGCTGTTATCAAAAGTCAATTGACATACAAAGGAAGCTTGTCCAAGCTATATAAGTAAATTATAAATAATAACAATAAAAATAATTTTGATGCATTATTCTGGAACTGTTTAGATAGTGGTTGACTGAGTGACTCAGATGGTAAGAATAATGCTTTGATAATTAAATAAGTTAGTCAAACGGCTTTAAGTTTATACTGGAAAATTTATATTTGGAAATATATGCATAGAATGTTTGCTACTTCATATAAAATCTCTGTGTTTAGTAAAATTACTTATTCAGATTGTTGGAGATGTAGTAAAGAATGTTTATGGATTGTAAAACATTAAATATAGAGTAGGAAGAGATAAGTGCATTTTTAAGGGGTTATGGTCTGATAATTGTTCTTTAACTAGATCAGCAGAATGTTCCACTTCTTGTATCTGTAAAAGCCAAAGGCAGTTGCCAGAAAAGTTATGACAAAAAATTGGAAATCAAACTTAGTTCCTACGTTCAAAGAATTTTTAAATTTAACAAAGATACTCCCCTTGATTTACTAATCTGCCATGCAGGACTAAACTAGTCCTCCACGGAAGCGGCAGTTTAAGAGAAGGATGGCAGCGCAGCCATGCATATTAATGAGGGCACGCTGCCTGAGCTTCAAATCCTACACTGAGCATGGACGAGTGCAGGGGGTGTGTCTGAGAGCAGAGCTCTCAGAATAAACACGTCCCTGCAAAGTAGAACAGAAGAAAGTGTAAATAAATGAGCGAAACCGCTCATATGTGTCTGCATAGTCCCCATGTGTTCACCAGCAACAGTACATTGAAATAAAATGAAGAAACCCTTGTATTTATTTTTTTAAAACCCCGAGTACAGCTAACTGTTGATGCGCGGGTTTGCCCATCGCTTAGCTACGGTTAAAGCAGCTGAAAAGGCTGAAGACGATAATAAGGAATATATATGCAACTGAAGCAGCACAGTACTAGTATAGTGGTTAGAGCATCCGCCTAACGAAAAGGCATTCCCGGATTGAGTCCCACTACAGCACATATAATTTTCCATGTGCAATCTGTTGATGAACATATTTTTACATCTTTTTCCCGTATAACCTACATAATAACATTTAAATGTGAACTGGAGTACTGCATGAAATGCACATGTGTAGTTTCAGTGTCATAATGAATAAGGCACTAGTAAGCAGGTTTAAGCACAAATAAACAATAGCAAGCATATATAAGCACTAGTAAGTGTGTCTAAGTGCGTTTGTGAGGGGGTAAACATTAAGCAAAGTAGAAGCTAACTGAGTGTAAGAAACTGTAACCAGAGGTTAGCAGTGCTTACCATCATGCAAAACCCGTGCAAACCCACTCACAACAGCTTTAAAGTGCCTTAATCACTCTGGATCCAACCGCCCATGCTCTGCACAGAAGAAAAATAAACTGTCTCTGCAAGGCTCAAACTCAGGACCCTGTACACTATAGACACAGTAGTGACCCACTAAGCCATCATAGCAACAGATATGAATGAGGTAACAGCAAACTAATACTCACCACAGGAAAATCAAACCAAATGTGAACTGAATCTATGTACAGTGTGATGTTGGATAACCTGCCATAGAACATAAATATGTGAACTGGAGTACTGTAGTAAGCATAGATTTGAGGTGTTATTGTAATAAAGTGTAGAAGTCCCCAGGTCCCCATACAGTGTATGTACACATTAATCATGGATACCAGACACATATATAACCTGTAATGAAGAATAAGGCATTGCCAAATGGCAAATATAGTGCCAATAAACTATGAAGCAATGCTAACCGCAGCACAGCTCAATTTAGTAAGTGTAAGCAATGTGTAGGGGAGCCAATTTGATCTGTCTAGTGGTATACCTCTTTAAGCAGTGCCAGCCTCATGTAAGCAGGTCTGCCCATAGCTTAGCCTTTTCAAAACTGGCCAATCACAGGGAAGTGCAGGAAACTGGCTGTATTTAAACTCCACAGGCAGGAATACTTCCCATAACTGGTTGTAGCTTCCTACTTCAGGCAGAATGGCTAATGTGGGTGAAGGCACTTGATTAAGAGAGCAGTGCTGGGGCATCCAGGAGTCAAAAATCATGTTATGGCTCCTGGTAAAACACCATAATCAGAGACTACTGCAGGGCCAGTAACAAGGCTTGCAGTATAAAACGGAGGCCTGGGACAGTCTCGCACATGACCTCACCAGTGCCACAGGTATCCCCCAGACTGGTGTGCTGGTCAGGCACCACCACACTGACCTGAAGCGGCAGAGGGGGGATGTACTGGAACAGTGAATCCAGGAGTCTTGGCAGATGCCCAATGCCCCAGTACTGAGTAAGTACTCATTCTACTAAATAGTAAATAATTGTCTAGTTTGTGTATACTATGGACAGGTATGGCTAAATATCACTGCATTTATCTGCCAACTGCAGATGAGCGGGCTGTGAACCAGCAAGCACATGATGCCAGGCTGCAAAGGCTGCATCGCGAGGCAGGTTAGTAATCAGTCTGCATGTACTGTCATAACAAATAAATATAAGAGCCTTAGAAAGTGTTTTACCAGTAGAAATAAATGTCTAATAGTCTGTGAATAAAGGTATAACCCCTGGAGTGCTTCTGGTTACTCTTCTCTCATATGTTGGTGATCTGTTCCATACTATAAATAGGTATGTTGTCACCCACACTGTGGCATGCAGATAAAATGGGCATGAAGTTCTACATAACAATGTTGGAAGTGCCAAGAGGTCAGTCATATTGTACAAGTTATGGAGACTTAGAAAACAGTTGAAAGCTTGACATCAATTCCCTGATATCACCGTGTACTGTGATGTTAGCTGGAATATTTTGTCATGCACAGCAGGGGTTTGAATCCTGGGAGTGCTACTAAGTTGTATGCATAATCATACCCCACAACTGTACAGATTTTGATACAATGTTCAGATAGAAAGCTGTATACATAATTACACCCAACAACAGTACAGCATTTGCTAGAATGTTCAAATTGTAAGTTGTATGCATATTCATACCCCGCAACTGTTCCAATCTGTCCAGCATGTCCAGATAAATGGCCCATATCACCAGCTTGGTACGCTGTTCCCTTGAAAATCCAGTGTGATGATCCAAGAAATCTAGGCAGCCGTCAATGACATATAACTGATAGTCAAACGTGTACATTGCCAGAGAATGTATATGGATACAAACCTGTCATTCTACCACCTAACCCAAAGTGTATGACAACAATTCTCAACATATGTAGCATTAACACCTGCAGCCTGTCACGCCTGTATGTAAGACACAGGTCACATATATAATAATTTATAAACATATCAGTGTACAATATAAGTCCATTGTGTAGTGTAATAATGCATGTAAGGGAATGACCACTGCAGTGACTAAGAATGTTGTGAAAACTACAGGGATATATTAGTTCTTAATTGAACTCTCTCTCTCACCCCTACCATATGTGCATAATAACCCAATGACACTCCTCAAATGGTATGTGTACACTCCAAACTTTTGTTGGGACATATGTCCTAATGGTTTATAAATATTCACATTTGTTTCTATGCATGTGCCTGTGAAAATACACCCATATTAGTTGCCTGTTGCCATCAATGAAACCTGGATGCCCCTGTAATGGCCACTGTTGTTCCATATATTCATGTGTTCTGCTTGCTCTGCAACTGTGTTAAATATGGTGTGTTGGGTTAATGGGAATACTTATGCATGCTGTTATAACTAATCCTGAATGCTTTTGACTGTTACTAACCCATATCTGTCATAAACCTGTGACAACACAGCTCGTATGGGAAGGCCGGTCCCAGCAGACCCACCTGTCCTACCTCAGCAGGCCAAGGCACCAGGCAGCAGCACATCTGGGGTCCAGCCTGGGACTTCCTCCTCCATGGGCCCTGCGCCATCTTTGGGTGGAACTGCTGCAGGGGATGGGGCTCATGCCCCCTCGGAGCGGGCGCTGAGGGGAAACTGTCACCCATCAACAGGTCCAGGCAGTGGTGCATAAGGAGCTCGATCTGGAGTATTGAACGCGTCTATGCCAGCTTGAGGGCCATGTAGCGCTATTAGAGGGTGAGCCTGCCCCTTCTACACAGCCCCCAGCACAGCCACCTTCAGAACCATGAAGGTGCAGTGGTGACTGCCCATGGGTGGGGACCTCAGTCCCACTGCTTCCAGTTGGGGGTTCATGGGCTTGCAACTTCCAAGCACCACTCACCATCCAAGGTGTTTACCCCCCCACATGTGTCATATACCAGCCCTGTATGCATCTTGTGTGTCTTGTCTAACATTCCCAACCTACCTCCCAAAATATACCTACTACCCCTCCCCAACATCCCACTCTCACCTGAAAAAAAAGGGCAATCTGTTCCCACAAAAAAATCTCGCCCCATACATAGCAGTCCATTTTGCACGTGTGTTCACTGGACACATGTAATCTGGTCCAATTGGCATGACAATGAATATATGTTGTCCTTACCCCTCTCCCAGGGGTTTGAGGGTCCAAAGGTACCTGCAAATATAGTGTATATGCACAACTGTTTCTGTAGAAGAAATGGGCAGCTATGTACCTTTCCTATACCCTTCCTGCACATGCCTAGCTATTTTCCCTACTGTCTTTTCCTCTTTGTGCCCCGTTTTTCACCACTTTCCTATCAACCCCTTTTTCTTTTCTTTTAAAGGAATTAGCATGGGGGCAAGCGGCAGTAAGCACTGTTAAGCAGCAGTAAGCGGGTTTGCGCAGGTTTGCGCGGGGGGTAAGCTATGCCTATACAGGTTGAGAAATCTGAAGTTGACTGTAAGAAAATATAAACGGAGATTGGCAGTGCTTACCATCACGCAAACCCACGCAAATCCACTTACAACTGCTTAAAAGTGCTGTAATCACTCTGTATCCAATGTCCCTTGTTCTGCCCAGCTACAAAATAAACTGCCTCTCGAACTCTCGAACCCAGGACTTTGCACTCCACACACAAAGTGATTTACGTCTTACCCATGGCAGATATACATAACCTGAAACTTTCACAAACATATCATGCAGCACAATCAGTCAACAGTACAGGAAATGTATTGTTATCACACCGCACAATCTGTTAATGCAAGAAGTCTGGACAAAGTATGCCACACTGTGGGTACAAATTAGGATATATGTCAACTAATGCTATGATACACTTAAAATGTTGCTAGTTACACAGTTCTATGTATTAGAACACATATGTAGAAGGAGATGAAGTCTGAAACACAAAAGTGTTGTCACTAGTTACTGACTTCAATGCTGCGATCATCCATGACAATTGCCAAGTGAATGAGGAACAGGCCAAAATATGAGCCGAACATGCATGGACATATGGACAGATATATATCTGTAAATGTAGACAGATAGACAGCTATATGTAGATATACATATATTAATGTATGACACAAAAATAATCATATAAGATGCAGACATATGTTCATATGTCTATATATATATATATATATATATATATATATATATATATATATATATACATACATATATATATATATATATATATATATATATATATATATATATATATATATATATATATATATATATATATATATATATATATATATATATATATATATATATATATGTATATACAGATGTATATATCTATAGATACATATATATATATATATATATATATATATATATATATATATATATATATATATATATAGCTATAGCCATATGAAATATATATAGGTACATACACATATACACACACAAAAGGTATCAGTAGCCATACATATGTAAAAGTAGTGTGGAAGTACTGGGTGCAAAGTATATCCCTCAGCCACAAGTCCTTCAACTGACACCTGTGAAATGTGTAGTGTGGCAGCCATTCCCACAAATGAGAATACTGACATTAAACATATACCCACCCACAATTCAAAGGACATGACATGACACACAGATATGCATACACGGATAAACTTTATTCCTGTAATATACAATAATGTATGCCAGTACTGACACCACATAAGGTTTGAAATATGTAATCAGTCATAAATACAAGGCCCACACAACCCAGTAGTGGCAAGCAATGTGTGTGTATATATATATATATATATATATATATATATATATATATATATATATATATATATATATATCATACTATGCTGTCCAGGCCAAGGCCTTCAATTAGTACAACAGTAGAAACAGGATTTGCCTTCAGGATACGTAACAATCAATAATTACAGATGTAGTTCAGCAGCCTCCAGTTATATCCTGTAATCAAGCCCTAGGGGGAAAAGTAGCACTTGTGTTAATGTCACAGTATCTTGTACATAACATTGCTTAACCTAAAATCTCACTATCACACTGAATGACCCTCGTCTTAACAGTTATATCCCTGAAAAGATACCATAGCCTAGGTTAAAGGCATAGAAACCCCCCATAAAAGGCTGTACAAGGGCAAGGAACACTGTGTACCACAAACTTACCTCTGGAATGTACAAAGGCACATATGTGTTCTCCAGCTGTTGCACCCATATATATGGACTTGGCCCAAGAGTTGGTGTGGGAGTCCATGACATGACTGGGATGATACCAGTAATGCTAGCAGTAAATAATGATAGGCCATTACCAAACAACCCTTCCTGTATCACAGCAGGACAAAGACTGGCATATATGTGGAGGACAGAGGCAGGAACATAGGGCTAAATTTGTATTATTGCTGTTATACACCCTGGAAATTGCTAGTGTAACATGTTTCATTGCAGCATACCCTTTTGCAGGGATACAACATTGAAATACAAATGGATGTAGCCATGTACTGATAGTACTCAACAGACAGAATGCCACAGATATATCTGGGACAATACCTGTGTGGTGCACAGACAAAACCTAACAGCCAATCCCCCTGGCATCATACGGATAGACCCACAGTTGAGAGCTATGCAGACAGACAACATTCCATGAAAAAATACCATGTACACAGAAATCCTGTAAGAACAGCAAGATACATTTCACACAACAACACTACTCACAACTGTCTGTAGGTCTGTAACCTTACCCAAATGTGGATTTGACCTGTGTCCGCAGGTTCTGCTGTAAGAGGTATTGCTACCTGCTGTCTGTAACACTGATGTCCACACACAGAAAGGATGTCATCCATACTGTAAAGGTGAAGGGACAATGCCCACAGAAGGCAGCAATTTTTAGTACAGGGTTGCCATGACAGTGTTTATCTGAAGTACTACACAGTAGGCTGCATGCAATTAGCAACTGGTGGACACTGACTGGTGCAGAAGCCACCACCTGATCATGTACAATACCAACAAAAGCATGCTGCAGTCTATTCAAACCAGCTCAATCACTCTACTGGAGAGACTTACAGAGAGAGAGAGAGAGAGAGAGAAATATTCAAGAAAGGTTACAAAGCTCAGGGTTGTATTACAGTGGAAAAAAACATAACAGGTATGTGAAACAGATATCCATTTACCGGCATGTAGTATATGGCATAGAATAATAGGATGTATACTGTGAAAGGATGTATATGTGCCATCAGTACTTGTTCCTGTAATGATGTCCTGCTCAACATCTACACTCAACAGTAGTGTCAGTCCCTGTGGGCAGTGGGACAGACCTGTCAAATGTGCAGACCAACAGTGAATGGCAAAGGTGTGACCCATGATATCTGTGTTCTGTAAATTACTGTGGCCAATGGCTGGTGGGGAGTATTAATACCGGCATGATATACACATGAGTGAGAGACCACACCACCTGCAGGAGAGTCATGTTAAAGTGTAGCATAGCATGCCCAACTGCCATAGCAGTATAATATGCTTATCTAACGTTTGTCACCATATATACCCCCCTAATGTTAGTCTGTGTTCACATGTGACACCTATCTGTACTGCAGCAAGGCAGAAGAGTTCAGCTGTGAAGTAAAGATGGTATATGAGTGTGGTCCAGATGCACCCCAAATACAGAAACATATATGTGTGATGTATATTCACAGATGTGTATGTTTACAGAACCTCGGACAGTTATACTTTTATATAAGTATGTAAACAACACATAATGATATCTACACATATATGCACATATGTATATATACACACATATATATATATATATATATATATATATATATATATATATATATATGTGTGTGTGTGTGTGTGTGTGTGTGTGTGTATAGATATATAAAGCCATATATATATATTTTATATATATATATATATATATATATATATATATATATATATATATATATATATATATATATATATATATCTATATATATTATATAATATATATATATATATATATATATATATATATATATATATATATATATATATATATATGCATACATACATATATACATATATATGTCAATACATGTCCCCTGCCATGCCATGTCTGAGAGAACATCACACTTCAATACACAACACACCAGTACATGGCTGCAATATGGAGTGTGGAGTGTTGTGTGTAACCCATGTTGGGAACACATCGCAATTGTATGAGAAGGTGGGATATCTATGTTGGTGAAGGGTATTAGGCACATACTGGTATGTAGGTCTGGTTGGGTGACAAACAAGACAGTATACAGGGCTGGTATATGACACATGTAGTGGTTAATCACTGTGGATGAGTAGTTACATTTGGAATATGGAGGCCATTGAGCCCCCACATAGGAACAAAGGGAACATGGTGCCGACCCATGGACAGTCACGAAAGCAGCTACATGGACATAAAGGTGTCTGGGCTGTGCACTGGTCAGAAGGGACATGTATGTTGAACCTTGTGTATGTGTACTGCATGCCTCCAGGTGATGTAGCACATATCCCATGTCTCTGTGGACCTCCCTGTGCACAAGACCCATGACCTAACTGGGTGACAGACATATGTCTGTGCGTGCTCCATGGGGGGTACACCATCCCCTGAGGTGGTTCCACATGAAGGTAGTGATGGAACAGTAGATAATGAGGTTCCATGGTGGGTCATGAATGTGATGTGGACTGGTAACATGTGCACATTAGTTTGGAGTGGTGTTCCTGCTGGCAAATAACCCTACACATACTGATGTGTAACTATCATGGAACATATAGAACATATGTGGGCTGTAATAGTCCACACAATCCCAGAACATGTCCAACAGCATGCGTAGATATCCCCAATATCACAGAATGGCAGATGTGTAGCAATCACATAGCAGGTTTACCACATGAATATGTGGAAACATAGTGGCAGTGACAATGGCATGCAGGTGAAATACTCTGTAACAGCCCAGCAAATCTAGTGTCCCCACAGGGAGCATGTCTATAAACACATAACAGAAAGTGTTGTACAATACAATATATGACACAATTGTACACATACCAGACACATACCAATAGCGTAGTGTGAATATTTTGTTGGAGCTGATATGGTGGTGAGAGACTGATATGTTTATTGCATTATGGTAAACTTGACATATGAGTTGCTCAGACATATTTCCATCATTATGTCTTTCAGAGAGTATGGCACACCCAAGGAATCCATCCTATAGTGCCACTGAGGAGGTAATTATAATCACTAGCATCATCCACAACTATCAGCTGTTGTTCTCACGGACAAGCCAGGACCAGCAGGAGAGAACAACCATGTGGACTGACATGGTCCGCAGGGTGAATGGGGTGGGGATGCACAGCTCTACTTATGAATAGGTCCGCCACCATTGTAGTGACCTGCTCCACCAAGTACATCACCGTGCCACTGCTGTGCGGGGTGACCACCTTGCAACGGGGGGGGCATAACATCCACTCCCCCTCACCAGAGTGGAGGAGCTGTTCATGAGCCTGGGAGCACCTGTCCACCCACAAGAGCTACAGACTTATACAGTCATGGAGGTGTGTGCTACACACACAGCAGACATGGAGCGTGCAGGTAAAATTCCAGGGCGTATCAATAGACTACTGCAGTGTATGCATCTGTACAGGTAGATCATGCATATGTGAGATGTGAGGTCTGTTGCTGTGTAGTACTGATAAGCAGTAATGCATAATATGGAGTACTGTGGACTTCAGCTGTTGTACTGTAATATTGCAGCCACCCTGTAACAATCCCACAGCTGTGGCCACTGACATCAACTCTATCTCATCTCAATGTAGTTACCTCTGGGATATCAGCAAGGCAGCGGCCAGATGCCAGTGAGTATGGTTTAAGGTTATGCTTGGCAATTCACTGTGCATGTCATAGCTAAGGTGTAGACCATGTGCACATCTAACACACCTACCCATAATGTATGCTGTACATGTGCACTGACAGAGCACTCCCCTCACTAATGGGATTACCAACCTCAAACACATGCAATACACAGTCCATCTCACATAATTGTGGCTACACTCTAGTGCACATTTCTCAGGTACAGCTGAGATCTGCCCAACATACACAGCTATGTCATACACAGAGCAGTTGAACATGCTACACATAAAGACATCCCACTCCCTCTGCAAACACACGCTCCAGGGTCCTAAACCTCATCAACACATTACACGGAAGATACTGGAGGGAGAGGGCCATGTCCTGGGGAATCCCCATACTCTGGAATGGACTACCCATACATGTCAGGCAATGCTACTCATTGGCCCTCTTTACAGAAACACTTGACAATTGGATGGGAAATGGGGAATTCACGCTGGGTAGTATGTCTGTACCACAACCTGACAGGGCACAGGGGAATAACATTAGTGGGTGGTGCATGGCTGGAAACCCCTGTGTCTAGGCTTATGTAGGCCCCAGGACCAACGGACCAGTACTCACCTATGAACCTATGTGTACCACAGGCAACATCAGCCAGGGCTCAATCATAGTCAATAATGGTCTCTACACTCACCATAGGTACAGTACATTGTGTCTGTGGTCATTGTAATGGTAGTAATGGTAGTCTATCCCTCATATATGCACCACTGATGATGACATCTGTGAATACACATCAAGCATTCACTAATCACATGTGTCCGCATGTGATCCAGAAACACACAGAGGCCGTGAGCAGCAGTGGAAACAAAAATGACACACAGATACACATTCTGCAATGGTGTGCACACCTGTGAGATATGGTGCACAGTACATGCCAGGGTGCTGAACAGATGCACAGCAATGGTGTAGACATGGGTGTAGTGAGTTCCAGAGGGAGGGTCATCACCTGCTAACAGAAGCCATGCAGCACAGCCATGAATAATATTGGTAAGGGGGATTGACTACAGTTGCACTGCATACGTTGAGGGCCACATGTCCTGCATGCTGAAATGTGTCTAATTACAACATTGTGTGTGATACTGCACTGCACCATTGCCTGCTATTGTGTGTGTTATGGAGGTGCGGGAGCTGTCTGTAGGTGCTGTCTAGTGGAGTATATGGGTTGCCATGTATGTGTCGACTGCATGTGTGTATGTCTGTGTGTGTGGCCATGTCTGCACACACGTGTGTGTGTGTGTGTGTGTGTGTGTGTGTGTGTGTGTGTGTGTGTGTGTATGTACTGTTTAGCAGTGATGTACAGGTCTATCAGTCTGTTCCCTGTTTTCCCTTCACAGGTGGCGAGATGGGGCTGGGTCCCCCCGCAGGAAATCTGATGCCACTAATACAGACAGTGACCATGAGTATAGGTGTGCTGAGGCACAGGAAGGGTTGTCAGGGGCTGCTGCTGGGCCACCAATTGACAACCCACTTGTATCCACCCCATCTATGCAAACAGTCACACTGCCTCTACATACCTCATCACCATTGGCCTTAGCTGAGGGACAGTCTACGGTTGGCATTGGACAGGACAGTGTGGTACCTATGGCACATGTGTCAGGACACAGCAGCCATAGCCAGATGTCTGGCAGGGTATCACATAGGCAGATGTTCAGTGGTGCTCATCAGAGCACTGCTGGTCATCATGCCCCTGGCAGACGTGCCACATCTATTTCAACCACACACATGTTCCAGACTGTCATGGAGGCACAGGCACAAATTTATCAGTAAACCAGGCTGGGTCTACAGGCACAAAGGGCTCTTCATACTTCTGTAACTGACAACATCCTTGACCTAGCAGGTGCCAGCCGTAATTACACCAAGGTCATGGATAGATGGTAGGGTGAGACATTGAATCTCATCCACAATGTCATGTCCATGCATCAGGGCAGGGCAGGATGGTTGCGATGGCCACATGGATGTATGCCAGCAACACTAGCAGCTGGAGGTCACCATGGATGTCCCACCAGTCACAGCCACTCCCATAGTGGCAGTACCAGCCCCAGCACTGTAGGGGGGTGCTGTCCACAGACTGTCATAGCAGACCACATGCACATCGCACTGGCCAGTCCGAGGAGGGACCTGGATCCAGTGGACATCTGTCAAAGTTGAGGGAGAGTACTCGATCTGGCTTTGTACCTAATACTGCCTGTAGCACCCCTGCCAGGCACAAGTCCCATGTCCATGGCTGGAGATGGTGAACTGCAAACCCTGCCAGGTACAGTCTGCAGCTGTCTCACAATTCCCTGTATAGAGCAGCCACATGGAGGAACTCTGTGCATGCAGACACACACACATAAACAACAAACCTAGGGCAACCACATACTTGCACATATGACATAAGCAGTGGCCCATAACAGTACTCAGCACCCACACACACACACACACACACACACACACACACACACACACACACACATATGTTGTCAATTGTATGGCTCAGCCTAGGCCTCTGGCAAACCAACAACACACCCTGTGCATATGATGATACCTGTGCCACTCCCTGACATCCGTAACATCGATGCAGGGAAAGGCTAACATGGTGCTGATGCACAGGGTGACTGTACAACAGTGTAGCAATGGAATGATGTTTAGCATGCTGTCAGCAGTAAAGTGAAATGCTAATATCTTAGAAGGTGTAGCTGTGCAGCCATGATGCAGCATAGCTGTAATTGACAATATTGTATTGTTGTCAAAATTATCTATTCTGATTGTGTTGTGTTTGTCCATGTGCTACATGGCTGATGGGTGTAGTGGTGTCAGCAGGCCTTGTACAGTGGACACCAGTAAGTGTAGTGGGTGGTACACATGCCATGGCTGGGTACAACACACAGAACCTTTGGTTGAGTGCAGTACAGGTACAAGACTGTACACATGGAGGTATGTCCAATGCAGGTAACACATCAGTTGCACATTTAATCACACCAAGACAGGATAGGCACAACCACACAGTACTATATATGTAGTCTGCAATGTGGATGACATTAAACATGCTAACAGCAGGGT